>NW_009717684.1:0-25331 GCF_000703405.1 Apaloderma vittatum
TTCCAATCTGTGGGAACCTCGCCAGACTGCCGGGACCTCTCAAATATGACCTCTCAAATATAAATTTTGTTCTCTTATACTTTTATTCCCACTACAGTCAAAATGTATTCTTGATGTAAAGTTAGTAGGAAAATGAAAGGGTCAAATGGGTGAGAGGAAATGCCTCAAAATTTGAATTTTTCTGTGTGCTCTTCCCCTAATGATAGGTAGAGTTGTTCATGCTACAGGAAGTGTCACATTAACGTCTCAAGCATATGCCGTAGCCAGGTGGGTAGTTTGACCACATCAGTACAGAAAGCATTAGAAACTCCTATTGATCTGTATTTTCTATCCTTATGCTGTACCATTCCCTGACATGGTGACCAGATAGGCATAGTAAAGCAGGACGACTGCTTTTTTAACCAGTATAAGCCAGCAATGCAAGCAGAGATGCAGAGATGCAGAATGTTCTGTATCAAGTTTGAAGAAGTTCAGCTTTTTCGGATCTAATTGTAATTCTGAGTGGTAACAAAAGACCTAGAGGAATTCAGGGCTCACAGAGAGCTCTCTGAGTGTTCAGAAATTCTTTCCTCTTGTGTTATGTTTCAGGCAAAATACTAATTACGTGAAAATATTTCCCTCAGAAAATTTCAGTGCCACATTTTGCCATGATGTTTTATCTGCCACTGAATCGGGGAGGGGGGGTTGTTGTTATTTCGTCACCTTCTAGATGATGCTGTTAAAGGGGGAGTGATGGATGAATGAGTACTGGGATAAGATACTGAGAAAAAAGTAATAGAACTTCTGCCAAATCATTTATGCTGTTAAGCTGCTGTTAATGCTTTTATTTGTGCACACGTGCAGGACCCATATCACAATCAGGAGCCCAAACTCCAAAGCACAGACAAAAGTGCTAACAGTTTGCTTGTTGATCATTATCAGTCCATTGAGACTGAAAGAATGACTCCTATTTTTCAAAATCAAAATCCCGGGAATATCTTTTTAAATACCTAAAGAATTTGCAACTGAATGCTCAGAACTGGAACTGATCTGGAATTCTGAACCTTCTCTTCAGGTAAAAAGCCCTTTACACATTTTATGAAGTTTCTCTCCTATTAGACATGGTTAATGAGTTCAGCAGATTCTTAAATATAATTTTGAGTGTTTTTGTTCATACAGTATGCATAGGCTTCAGCAGAAATATCTTAGGGAAACTCTGCAATTTCCAATGTATGTTATGCAGAACAGTCAGAAACCACCACAGCTGGCTTGGGATCTGGGGACCCAACAGTTTTTAGAAGGCAGAAGTAGATGGATGATCTTGCAGAAGTGATTTTACAAAAAGTTGTTAAGAGAATGACTGCAATTATGGAAAAATGCATGTCCCTTGACATTGATCTACTGTACAAACGTCTCATACTTCTAAATTTGCAGCCATGGTAGAGGGTGAAACATGCATTGGTGTTCATATTCTGGGGTTCTGACTGTTCTCAATTTGTAAACCAACAAAACTGAAATTTAAGGTTCTTAAATCACAGAAACGCTAATGGTGGCTGCCCAAGTATGAAACCTGAGTTTTTCTTCTGTTTTGATTTTTTCTTCTGGCAGTATCATGCATAAGAGAACACCCAAATGATTGCAATGACATATAAAAATAACTAATAAAGCGAGAATGATGGAGAATCAACGTTTAAAATGAGTCTATTATCTATACTACACACACAGTAAAATACTCTGAAACATCAGTGAATGTAGTTACTTGCCACAAGTCCCACAGCAACTCGGCACAGGAGCACATGTAAACTACGAGAAGAGAGGCTTGCATTTAAATATAATCAGAAATTCTAGTCTTATAAAATGGTAAACTGCTGAGTGAATGTATTGAATTTCAGAATAAGAAACCTAACAACAAAAGAATGACACTAGGCCTATCTGTACCCATCTCACTGCAATTGTTTGTGAATTTCAAGCCTATGTTTTCCTATAATGGTTTGTGTTAAATGATTTTAGAACCAGTGTCATTTGTCTAAGCACAAAGCACAGCTGCCATTTTGTTCATTTTTTAATAGAAGACTAAACTCCAGAGATGCATTTTAAGCCTGATTGGGAAATAACAGTCACTTTCAAGGGATTTTGAAGCTGAAAGTCAGTGCTACCAAAATCTAAATAAACTGAACTACAACTGTAAAATCAGAAAGTGATTATGATTGATATGAACCTTTTGAAGTCATCTACTTTTGTGAAAAGACCAAATAAATGATTTCTATATGCTGTTCTCATGTTGCTTTTAATGAGGAAAAAAAATAAGTGGAAATAGAAAGCTATGAATCCTGCAGTATAAAGAAGTTTAGAGTATTTTTACAGAGTGTTTGCTGAACTTATTTTTTATTTTTATACCCATCTATTTTATTTTTAATGTGACACCTGTGCCAATACCACAAAAATGATGCAGAGCCCTTCTTAGAAATTGCAGTTGACTGCCAACACAAAAGAAACTTTTACGCTGATACTATTCATCAACACAAACAGAAACATAGAGTAAAAAGACAGAGAATTTATGAATTATAGAAGCGGTTGTAAATTGGCATTCTCCTGTGGCTTGGGCTGGAGAAGTCTTCTACTGATAATCTCTGTTATATGAAAAGTCATCTTGTGAAAATCATTTAAATCATTTTGGTAGCCACAAAACTGGTATTTCCTTTTATGAATGACCAGCCTTGTTTATAGAAGCATGTCTCCAAAAAGCTTTGTATCTGTTTTCTACAGGTCATTTGGAAAACTTCACGAAAGTCTGTTTTGTTTCTGTGCTTTTATTAAGCACTTTTTAGTGGGCTATGTAGGTGAAAATCTGGGTCACTTGCTGATAAGTAGTGCAAAGAGAGCATCTATCTCCTGCCAAAACGAGTTTATACTGTGAAATTTTGTTTGCAATAATTTCTCAAATGATTTTTTATATCTATTTCCTCTGCTTATCAACACTAACACCTAACACTGTCACAACATGATGTACTTCCCATAATGGATGAGGCTGGAATACTGACATATCAGCATTTTTGTTTGTGCTACATTTTGCTTTTGGAGATACCATTCTAATGCAGAAAATGTCAGTACTATGGTAATACAAAAGTCTTTCTGTCATTCTGGGTCAGTAAGAAATAACCCCTTAGGTATTGTAATAAGAGCTGAGCTGGAAGCATTCAAATAGCACTGAAGTATTCACCCCCGTGTTTGTTAGTGCCTGAATATTTCCCAGATTTGCTTCAAGGCTTTTCTCCTGAGAAATTGATTGTTTCAGCCTTTTAATATGAAGTTTCCGGACAGCCTTTTCATCAGTCCTAAGCGATGTTTCGGGTGGCAAGTGAAGATGCAACAACAAAGTCACCATAAAAGCCCCATATAACCATTAAATATTACATCTTTGAGGGCAAAACATGCAAACATACATCCCATAATTGCACTTCTGTGGAATTATAAGAAATAAGTCTGGGGTTTTTTTTGTGTTGCAGTGGGTGATATATTCCTCCATCTCCTCCAGGATCCTGTTGGAAAAATGTATTTCTCTTCTTCCATTCAGGATTTCCTCCGATTACAGGAGTTCCACAAGATGGCAGTACTTGATGAATATGTGGTTATGCCTCATAAGAACCAATACCTAAAGTAATCTGGGAGTTTCGGCAACTCTGAAGAAGTTGTTTCTTTTCTTTACTTTTTTTTCCTTTTTTATTGATTAAAAAAAGCTGTAAAAAATGCAGTCAAGATTACAGGCTAAATTCATCTAGGAACCACAAAATTTGCATGATGGCTTTGTTTCGCCATTCAGAAAACAAAATAATGTATCAGGAAATACACATGCCTAAATCTCCCCTGCTTAAAATACGAACTCTTATTTTAACCTAAGCCCAGTTTTCACTTTTATCATCACATTTGCTGTTTGGATATTCTGTGTACCAGCCGTAGGAGAGGGCCGGTTAACTCAGTGGTTTGAGTGCGGTGCTAACAACAATGACTGACACCGAGGTCGCGGGTTCAATTCCCACTCGGTCCCCATGTGTTGCCTGGTCTAGTGGAGAGGTGGCACCCCTGCCCACAACAGGGAGGTTGGACTAGAGGATCTCTAAGGTCCCTTCCAGCCTAGGCCATTCTATGATTCTATAATAAGGGTGTAATATGTGTCACTCTCTAATGATGGAGAACACTTCATATTCACAGGGAAGAAGGCATCGCTTTAGCAAAGATAAATGATAACAATCAGTTGTTCCTTCAGTATCCCACCACAACCAGATAAATAATTTTGGTGCGTTTCTTTGTGCTGCTGTGACTTATTATCAGTGTTCATTAATCCTGGAAGAAAATATTTAATGAAGGTAATTTATTTGTTGCATTGTAATGCATCCACATAAAGCAAACAGATATTGTCGATTTATCAGCTAACAATGAAATTGCTTCTTTTCTGCTCTGGGGGCTCTGTATCTACTGCTCACTTACCAGCAACACAATTCTACCAATCACGTATTTATCTTCGTTCAGATTTAATTATAGTGATAAATAATCAAATATTTTCTTTCTTATAACGCAACTAATATCTAAAAATATGGTAGAAAAGGTAAGTATACTGTCAGGACTGATCCTGTACTGGAAGATATAAATATTATATTTTCATTACCCATGTACACAGCCAATATAGTCTCATTTATGTATTTGACATGTATTTAATACAGACAGTCTTTGAAACATGTAAAGACTGACAATATCTTTTTCATACATATGATCTTTAAAGAGACCACACAGCATACAACAAAAAATATGGATTCTCAGAAAGGATACTAGATTATTACATATATTTGATTGTCACTGGCATGATTTCCATAATACAAAAAAATCTGTTCCAGAAAGAATCAAAATATTGTGAACAAAATGAACTCAAAGCCACATGTTCTTCAGGCTCATCTTTTGCCCTCAGGCAAGATCAGATATACTCAGTCCAGTCTCTAAAAATATCCAGTGAGTTATTTTTCCAAATTTATATTTTCAGAATAACCTAATTCATTGCTCAGTTAGTAATTAGTTTTCCTTAATATTTGTATATAATTAATTTATTTTAATACTGTTTGTTACTTATTCAGTTTACCATATTGAAAGTACTGCAAACTCTTATATAGATGATGGCTTATATTAATCTTTTACAGGTACCGTGGAAGGTCATTACTCTTGTGTGTATCAGGCTTCTGGTTTTGAGGCTAGATCAACTATATCTTTTCAACTCTTACTTAGAGGTCTTGGTTTTAAATCCTGTACTGAATTCCATTGTTGTCATTTCTGCCACTTTTCTGCATCCTATGATTCTATATCCTAGGGCCCAAAACTGGACATAGTATTATATTTAAGACATCAACACTACTGATAATTGGAATGTTTCATGAACTCTGTCAGTAGCAGTCATCTTAGTATGTCCTAGAATTCAAGTACAAAATTTTCCATTCGACTAATAATTCCATTTTTTGTAACAGCAGTATTTTTCTAAGTAAAATTTCCCTTTATTCTATCTGTAAATTTTATCTTTGGTAGGTAGAGTATTCTACATTTTTGCTGTATTTTCTCTTACTTGTTGCAAGCAATTTCTGCAATCTACTGATCCTTCTGGATTCTCATTTTGTGCTCTGCAGTGATTGTAACCTCTTGTAGCTGGAAATAACTCACAAATGTTAAATCTGTGTTTCTTTCCAATGGGCAACTCACACTTTCAAAGGAAAAAACAATAAAATTTGATATGATTTGTTCCTGATAAGTCACTGTTGGCTCTTTCCTAATATCTTGTTATCATCTTCTTGTCTACAAATTCAGTATTTAAGATTATGTCACAGTAACTTTGCAGAACTCAAACTCAGCCTGATTATGGGCCCTCCTTTATTAAAAGAAAAAACACAAACACTTGACACACTTTGAAATAAATTTTTGAGGTATCATATTCTCAGGAACGTTTTCACATAAAGGAATGTTTAGACATATTGTAGTTTCAGAATTTAAAGCCATTTTATCAATATATATTGTGGTCTTATGTAAGTAAATAAAACGTGAAAATGATGTAAAGTTATGGAAAAAAACCCTGATGGTGGAAACAAATAAATTTTCGGTTAGCATTGTAAGAAGTTTTTAAGGAAGATAAACTCTGAGAAAACTCTGAACACAAGACAGATGAGCTACAAATACAAAATTTTCAAAATCTTATAATAGAATTCTAACAGCTGTACTGTTTATACCCATCTGAGAGACAATGATTTTAAACTAGAGCAGGGTAGATTTAGATTAGACATTAGAAAGAAGTTCTTTACAATGAAGGTGTTGAAACACTGGAACAGGTTGCCCAGAGAGGTGATGGAGGTTCCATCCCTGGAGACATTCAAGGTCAGGCTTGATGGGGCTCTAAGCAACCTGGTCTAGTTAGAGATTTCCCTGCTCACCGCAGGGGGGTTGGAGTAGATGACCTTTAAGGGTTCCTTCTACCCCAACATATTCTATGATTCTATGATTCTATGATTCTATGATTCTATGATTCTATGATTCTATGATTCTATGATTCTATGATTCTATGATTCTATGATTCTATGGTTATTAAGTAGGAATGGAAATCAATACTTATCTAGAAAAATCCTGAAAGCCTCGTGTAAATAGTTCTATATTTATATCATATCAGCTAACGCAGATGTCACAGTTTAATGTTATTTTCTATGAAAAGGAGAAGAAGTAGATTTTAAAAAGTAATACTTTAAACAATCTAGATAAGTAATACCAGAGAACTGAATCAAAATTTAAGCATTAGCTTTGCAGTTTTTAATCAATGCTACAGACTTTATGGAACTATTGAAACATGTATGGTCAACAGTATCAAGGAAGGGATTGTCCCCTTGTAATCAGCACTGGTCAGGCCACACCTCAAATCCCACGTTCAGTTTTGGGCCCCTCACTACAAGGAAGACATTGTGGTGCTGGAGCGCCTCCAAAGAAGGGCAATGATGCTGGTGAAGTGATTCGAGCCTTCTGAGGAGCAGCTGAGGGAACTGGGGCTGCTCATCCTGGAGAAAAGGAGGCTGAGAGGAGACCTTTTTGCTCTCTACGGGTTATAGCGAGGTCGAGGTTGGTCTCTTCTCCCATGTAACAAGCAATAAAACAAGATCAAATCGCCTCAGAGCCAGGCAAGGTTTAGACTAGATATTAGGAAATATTTCTGCACTGAAAGGGTTTTTAAGCACTGAACAGGCTGCCCATGGAAGTGGTTGAGTCACCCTCCCTGGGGGTTTCAGATGTCCGAACATGGTGCTTAAGGATGCTGGACTTAATATTCTTAAGGGTCTTTTCCAATCTAAATGATTCTATGTTTCTATGATGAGTAATTTACAAAGAGAAGAATTAGAGATAATGTTCCTGCATTAGAAAGGGTAATCAGGAAGACCCACGTGATTATAAGTTCATCAGCTTCAATCTTAAATGAAATAATTCAATGACTGCTATGACAGTTGTTTAATATCCAATTTAAAAAGTGAGCAATATTGGAAGAAAATTAATCAAGTCAAACCAACTCAATATATTTTTATCATCCTTTTTATTGACAAAGACAGCAAGGTTTCTGTATCATACTTAGAATCCATGTTTAGTAAAAGAACATGCTGATTGAAAAGAATTGGAATAACCCCCTAAATGTGCCTTGAAACTGACTGCACAACATGTTCAAGAGGATCAGTCCTGGAATTCTCTACGGCTGAACGTTTTAACAGCTAAAAGCACATCTTTGCAGTTGCAGTCATTGATCTGAAGGAGATACAAAACCTGTCAGTGACAAATGTGCAGGATAAATCACTGGTACATTAATTTGGATAGCTTATTACTATTAGAATTATTTTTTATCATGGAAATTTGTTGAATGTACAGTAACACAAGTTGATTATTTCTTAATAATTTGAACTAACAGGAATTCTGTGGTAATGACCAGCTCACTATCGCACCCATATGAAGAATGTGGCATTGGAAATATATCACTGTATAGAATAATTAAATGCAGAAATTATTTTCTCCTGCAAAACATTCAGCAGAATTTAAAGCATTTTTTCCTTCTTTTTTTTTTTTTCTTTTTCATACTTTACATCTCTCTTGCCTTCTGATCACATCAGGATACTTTATTTTCTCTACATTTTAATGGCACTGGTGTGATAGTTGCTTAAGCATGGTGTACTCCTCTTGCCTACGCCTTTTGCGGGGTTGAACACAATGAAAATTTATACTCCAGAGGGATGTTATCTGTGGTTAACCCCATAATCCTGCAACCAAATGGACTACTGCATCACATGGAAATTTCATTTTATGCCTACTGCAAAGATACCAATAGACCAATGTATTTTGAAGGCATAATCAGGACATTCATCAAAACAAACAAAAAAGCCAACAACAAAGCAGTCATAGAATCAGAATTGCTTGGGTTGGAAGAGATCTTAAAGTTTATCTAGTTACAGAATTATGATCATCCACATTTGTGGAACATTGCTCTGTCAAGGACAAGAATGACATTATTTCTTTTTCACCTAGCTTTCCTCTACTCATCATTTAGCAATAGAAACTCTTGTAAGCAAATTCTATAATTTGGCTGAAAATACTCACTAGTACTCCAGTTATCAGAATATCAGTCTTTTAATGGATTTAGATATAGATTTCAGCTTGGCTTTTTGTACTTTACAACTTAAATTTGTCACTTTATTCCTCATTCACCTTGATTCTTAATGCCAGGGAGGATTAACAGTAGCAGAAAGATTTATTTAACAAGATTTAATTTCAGGCTTCTGAGTGTAGAAATGGAAATAAAAGGCCGCTGCAGTGCTAGTTTACACTTCAAAACACAATCTTTTCTAACAGCCTTTACCTGCAGTTGTCATAGGAATTGTATTGGCAAAAACTGAGCAGTGGAGGTCCATAGCTTCGTTTTTATGGTTCCACATATTGAATTTAAGACACACCCCACTGCCTCTCTACTTTATATTCTCTTGGTGCTAGATGTTTTAATATAAATCTAAAGGCGTTTGCCTGATCTAAGAGCAAGTCAATGTTTGGTGAATTCCACCATGGCCATGGCATGTTATGATTGATGGATCTTTCTTTGGCATGCTCCTTTTCTCCTAAGTTCTCAAATCAAGGGCTGTACCATTATTGTCATTTATATGGGAAAACTGAAGAAGATGGAAGGAAATGACTTCCCAGCAGTCATGAATCCGGCCATAGTCAAAGTCAAATTGCATCTAAAATGTAATTATTTTAATTTCCAATTTTCTTTGCTCTTCACTAACTCTTGGCACATCTACAAGAAATTTCAAAACACGCGCACGCACACACACAGAAAATTATAGTCAGCGAATCCTTAGGAGCTGTGCAGATGAACATTGGAGACTTGTATCTATCTCCTCACCCTCCCCCTGAATCAGGTTTTCAAATGTTCAAAGGAAAACTTAGCAGTATAAATCAGGTAATGCCCCAAATGCTCAAGTTCTAGTGCTCAGGTCCTTCTTTGTATATTTTCTAGGCTTAAAATATACCAAGGAATGAATCCTCTACTATATATTTATTAACATAATGGAAAATGTTAACATATGCTTCAGAGAATTACATAAAAACAAATTTATTGTCCCCAAAAGACAACTTTTAAGTATTAAAATAGACACTGACAGATGATTTTTTTTGTCTTAATTAAAAAATAAAGTCAGATGAAGAGGAAGATACATGTCACATTAGCAAACCACCCTAGAATGCTGATAATGCTGTTCAAAAATGTTGTATAAAAAAATCACTACAACTAACCTCAGCAACAATCAAGCATTTGAAATTTAACAATGTAGAGACTATAGTGCTCACCTGTTTCTACATACAGGCAATACACTGTTGAGTCCCTGTGCACACTGTTCTGCACTACTGGAAAGCCAGTGAACTGTTTCCATCCATTTTCTACTTGTCACATAACTGTTGTTTAGAGATAATACATAGTCTTCCCTTGTCTTACTTTCATCCTAGGGCAGTGTCTCATAGTTACAATTTTCCCTCCTCAACCTCTCAACAACAACAGTCAAAGTGACATCTGATTGTCACATTGTATATACATACCACATGTAAAAAGAAGATATTTGTTCAACTCTTTCTGATTATTTTATATTTCTAAAAGAAATACCATTATTAAAGTCATGCAAACAACAAGCAACTCTACTTCCTCCTGTGCAGAGTACGTACATGTTTTTCAGAGATTAATTAGTTTTTTCAAATCCCTTTATTTTTAGTCATGAGGCATGATTTTGTAAAGTCACAATATCTGAACTGTAAATAAGTTCAATTTTAGTCTTGAAATTTTATTTGTAGATTACCCTCTGTTATCCCCTATGAGAGGGGATGGGTTGTGCTCCTTTTATCTGTCTTGCATTTGTCAGAGCTGAAAATAGACTCTTCAGGATTGAAATTACCTGACAGTTTGCTAAACTCCTAAAGGACCTTGTGGTTCTGCAGGAAAAACCTAAATGAGACAAACTCTTCTTCATTCTCCCTTCTTTTTCTTGAATTTTTATCCCTGCAGTCTCCAATGGAATACTTTGTTAATTATTGAAAAAGGAAAATTAACACTTCAATAAACCAATAAATGAAGTCAAATTTTCCAGTTATAGATTCTCTGCTCTAGGGTAATAGCATCAACACAACAGGAATTGTATTAGCTGGCTAATGAAGTCATCAACAATGATTTTAACAATATTGGAACATAGTGTGAGAACACAGGAGATAGAAGTGGGCAATCAAATTATCAGAATTAAGTGTCGTATTATTACATTGTTAAAAATGGTGTTGCAATCAAAAAGGTCACTTTTCCACTGCTGTTGCTCTGGAAAACACCTTTTGTTATCAGAATATAAAGAGTGCACATGTGCTGCTGTACAGGGTTTTGCAATTCACAGAATCACAGAATGTTTGGAGGTGGAAGGGAATTCCAGAGGTCATCTAGTCCAACTCTCTCACTAAAGAACAATCACCTATAGCACATTACACAGGATGGCATCCACTCGAGTTTTTGATATTTACAGAGAAGGAGATTCCACAGTGCCTCTGGGTGGCCTGTTCTGGAGCTTTGTAACCCTCACATTAAAGAAGTTTTGGGCTGCAATTATTCAGATTTTTGTCTGTACTCTATGATATTATGCTTATATCTCTTGAGTAATTTTCTCCTTCGAAAATTCAAACAATTGCCTTTCACTCATTTAGTGTTAAGTTATAACTACCTCCATGCCAGTTACAATTGTATTGGGTAGGTAGGAAAAAAGAAAACACACTCATATGCACTTCTAAACAGTTTCTAGTTTCCTTTATGAAGAAGTAAGACAGAAACTAGATATCCCAACCAGAATTATTTTCATACTGCTTCATTCATTTGGAGCAATCTTCCTGAACTGATTAAATAAGGCTATACGAAAATCTACATCTCATTAAGCGTTATATCATCTCAAATGGTGATAAATTCACTTTCATATTGTACTTACAAAATAAGGAATAACTGACTTTATTATACAGGGAAAATTGTTGATGGCATCTTATAGAATTCAGACCAGTTCAGTCCAAAGCTTTCTCCTTCTAAACCAAGACTGACCTCTTAACATTTTCAGTAGTCATCTCTACCAGAATCACTGTTGCGTTCAGTTAATCATGGCTATTCAGGGAGCAGTTTTATTTTCTGAAAACTCCACTGTTTTAATTTTTTTTCAGTCCTGTAAGATTTCCTCATAATGGTAACAGGGAGAAAAAGCTAGACTCCAGACCATTAGAAATTAATCATTTCTCATCTCTTGCTGCTTCTTATGTTTCCTGGCTTCTCCTCCTTAGTACATTGAGTAACACGTGCACTCTCGCTCTTCTTTTCCATGATATGAAGTGGAGAGGTAATTCAGATTAATTAAGAATTTTCTTTATTAAACAAAATGGTCTTCCTGATATTTAACTAACTGATATGTTTGTAAAGTGGTATTGTTCCAGCCGCCAGCTTAGTAAAACATCAGAACTAAAGAGCCAATGGATTGTAAATAGAAAGTTATTATGAAAAAGTCAATTTTGTGAGAGCCCTATACCTCTGGCTGTAACTGCTGTATGCTACTCCAGTCTTAAATCTATTACTTTCAGGTTTCTGCTGGTTTAGATGTTATATAGCCTCTGCCACAGAAAGGGGTTTTTTTTGCAACACCATTTCGTATTTTATTTGGTACCTTTACAGTACTAGTGGCAGAAATGTGGTTGTGATACCATGAACACACATTTCTGTTAAACCTGGCAGGACAATGCTGTCTTGTTTAATCACTGGACTGAAGAGTTCCTGATAGTTATGTCTAATTTGTTGGGACATCTCAGTAACAGGCTAGTAACCTGTCTCTAGGGAAGAGGCAGTTGCCCACTAGGGAAATTTTTCATCATTATTGTTCCATTTGTCAAGCTGTAGAAAAATAGCCACGTACGGCTGGCGCCTGAAAGGCAATAGAGCACAAGCCTGAGGGCCAGCATACCCAATGCATTTTTTAAAAATTAATTAATCTACTATGCTTCCTCCCTCTTCTCTTGGTATCTCCTTTCACTTTCATTCTCCTGAAATGGCAGCTGGGGTAATATTTTTTGACAATAGTGTGGCTGTGAAACTCCAGCAGACGTCCCTTCAGCAGAGCCCTGTCAGGACTACCCCTTCATCCAACGTTGTGTGCTGCTTTAATTGGCCAAGGTCAACCAGCTTTCTCTCATTACATTTCATAGTCCTCGAGGAGAAGAACATCTCCTGTGAGTGACCCAGTGGGTCTGGAAACACTAAACTTTCAGTTTCTAGCGTAGCTTAACATATTTTTAGAAAGAATTATTAGTGTCTTTAAGGGAGTAGGGATGATTTATCAACAGTGTTGACATTTGGAAAAGTTTTTGTTAAAAAATACCAAAATGTGTGTTCTTTGGGAGAATTTACTACAGTTGGACCAGTAATGTATTTTTATTCACTTACTACTTCTCAAATTGATATAAAAAACCATAAAGTAAGAGAAAAACTACTGTGTTAAGAAAGTTTAAATCAATAATAATATTTATCCATATGCCCACTATACAGGCATTGCTTAGAATTTGGGGCACATGCAGATCATTAAAACATAATTAAAAACTAGGAACAGCGCATTGTCAACAGACTGGGAGTAACTCCTTATTGGCAAACGTAGCTGTTACAAAAAATTAGAAAATTCTATCATAACCAAACTGTTAAATACCATATCCTCAGATGCATTCCTTCAACTAGATTGAGGAAGGAAACCCTGTAAAGTGCTTCAGGGAAGTCAGAAGCAAAATTACTGGTCATGTATTGAGTAATGAAAAGACCATAGAAGAAAAAAAAAAAAGTTAATTGTGTTTGTTCATTCCATAATGAAAACTACAGGCATAGTCATCAATCAGTTGCACAGATAAAGAATACAGATGCCTGTATTGAGCCATGTCAGGGGCCATGGACATTCACTTTAATGATAACACACGCAGGGATTAACGTTACCAGACAAGGAAGTTTCAAAAGGAGTCTAGCAAAAGTGATAAAGTAGGGAATGCAAGAAGGAAATATCTTTATAATTCTTCCAGAGGACAATATGGGTGAAGAGATGAGATGACCCTATGGAATTAATCCATAATTAGGACAGAAATATAGAGCTTCAGGGACTGTGAATCTGTCTTTCAACACTTTTTTCATTTTGTTATTGAAAATAGAAGTTCAAGCTTCGTTAGCATTCAGTAAAAGTCATTCAGTAAAAGTCAAATAAACACAAAAATATAGTCAAGTCTAAGAGGGAAGTGTAGGAACCCTTCAACTTGTGATAGTTAAGTCATTCAGTTGATACATGTAGCTCTCAAAACAGTGTTTTTAAAGCATTTTATACATTCATATGATCATTTATATCCTATGGACATGTGATAGAAAAGTTGTGGCATTTTTTCTTCTATATGTGACATATTAAGGGTTTATTAAGGAAACTTTTCTGTCCTGTTCAATTAGAGATCATTTTCTAATACCGTTACTTAAGTGTCCTGTTTCTGTTACTCAGGATCATGCTTCACAACAAATTAAAATGACTGGAGAATAAAGTATGGCATGCAATTATGAGAGAAACAAAACAGAGTTGAGTGTCCTATATGTATGCACGTAGGCCCCCTGTTTTTTGACTCTAGAACACATACTTGGCTTCCACTTTAAGATTAATGTGTCTTAGGAAAACAGACAAACAAACTTCAATGTTCCTCTAAACCTCCCTTTTGCCAGCAGAAGGAGAAGTGTCAGGGTATTAGACAGTTCTATCTTCCCAGTGAGCCTACTACTTATGAGGAGATGATAGTTATATCCAGTGAATATGAAATGTTCTATTTGCCATCAGCAGTTTCACACATATTCACCTCTACAAACTACTAATAGAAGGTACTGACTGATGAGTAAGTTCTGCTCAGCTTAAGAGAGCAGTTGGCTGGCGACATGACCTTGCTTTGGGAGTATTGTGAGTGGTCAGTTCTTTGACAAGAACCAGTAAAACTGTCCTCCTTGTTCTGATGGTGAGAATCATAGAATCATAAAATCATAGAATCATAGAATCATAAAATCATAGAACCAGAGAATCACAGAATGTCAGGGGTTGGAAGGGACCTCAAAGACCATCTAGTCCAGCCCTCCTGCCAGAGCAGGATCGCATAGGGCAGGCCACAAGGCAGGCTTTCACCTACACATTGCTCTCTCTTGGAAACAAATTCTATAGATTTCTATGCTAAAGTCAGTTTTAAAAAATCACATTTAAAAAAAGAAAAAATCAAAGGAAAAAACCCAGATGTTACTTTTCTTTTTAACACAAACAGAACTATATTAATACCAAAAATCATGGTCAGGAAGAAATTTCACTGCAGCGACAAGTTAACATGATGAAACAGCATTCAATCATGTTTAGAAAGATATGGAGATTCAGAGATCTGACTTAATGCAGGCTTTTTATGATTTTGAAGAAACTAGTAATGGCTACATCTGCCAAAATATGGAAGTTCTCTAATGTCATGCACTAAAATGTCACTGTTAGGTGCCTGGATCCTAGGACTGAATCCACAGCCTTAAGATAACTTTATGAGCTTCATATACATGAAGTTAGATGTGAATTGCATTCACAAAAGTCAGCTTAGTAAATGGAAAGCCAGAGGGTGTATAGATGCCTTCAAAACAGAATTTGCTGTGTCCTGCATGCAGATACCTGAGTCAATTGCCTGTAAACAAGCTAATGAGCATACTGAGGGCAGTTCAGCCCAAATATAACAATCCTGTTATTATAACTAATTTTCCTGGAGAAGTCTACTCCTAACAGTTCTATACCAGAATGAGGTCATGCCTTGTTATTTCTATGTATAATTTCTGCAGTATGAGCCTAACCAGGGGAATTCAAACTAGAGAGCTACTGCACTTCAGTTGGACTTGGTTTCCCACTCGTAGTGGAGCTGCAGACCAAAGGTGCAGTTTTAACACAAATACAGCTTTAAGATTCCTTTTGCAGATCCTGAGTAGTCAGAAGTATTTGGTTTGTGTTTACTTCCAAAATAGCTTTCTGTATATGTCCAAAGTATGCAAAAATATGAGCTCAGAACAACTGAAAAAAGCATTATCTGATGTGAATGTCTCCAATTAATTTGAAGACTGTGTTCATCTCTGAGGCCCCCCAGTGTAACAAAGACATAGATTTGCTCAGATGTGTCTGAAGGGGGGGCACAAAGATGATCAAGGGGCTGAAACATCTCCCTTTTGAGGACAGGCTGAGAGTGTGGGGTTGTTCAGCCTGGAGAACAGAAGGCTCCTGAGAGGCCCTAGAGCAGCCTTCTAGTACTTAAAGGGGCCTACAAAAAAAAAGAAGGTGAGGCACTCTTTATCAGGGACTGCAGTGATAAAACAAGGGGTAATGGTTTCAAACTGAAACAGGGTAGATGTAGATTAGATATTAGGAAGAAATTCTTTACTGTGAGAGTGGTGAGACACTGGCACATGTTGCCCAGAAAAACTGTGGAAACCTCCTCCCTGGAAGTTTTCAAAGACAGGCTGGAGGGGGCTTTTGAGCAACCAGGTCTAGTGGGGTGTGTCTCTGCCCATGGAAGGGGGGTTGAAACTAGATAATTTTTAAGTTCCCTTCAAATCCAAACCATTCCATGATTCTATGCTTCTGTAACTAAGACAGCTGTGTTAGTTTAACATCTGTACAGATGTTGCATGATGCTGAAAGATTACGTAGCAGTGTTCCCTCCACCCAGCAGTGTCCCTTTGAGACTGGAGCAAGTATGTATCTGCCTTTCCCTGTGTGCATCAACCCCGTTCTCATTTTGACAATGGGAACCGTCATTCTCTATCCAGCTCATACTGAAAGCTTTGAATACAAGACTTAAAAAGCTCAGCTGAAAGTATTATTTCTGAGGGAAACATGTAAATCTGGATGAAATCATCCATTCATTTTTAATCTCGCTATGGTAAACGTTGTAATTAAGATGATTAAGTGACTGAATAAAAACCTATATTTACATCCTTCAGAATGTCACAATGAACAGCCATAATCCTGGTTACGAAATAAAGCAGTAGAGGCCTTTCAAAATGGAGACATCAAACAAAGCTTACTATTTAAGCAGTCAGTAATTAATGAACTTGCTTGACAAGGGTATCTAAGAGTTAACGCTTTAAGAAACTAGTCATAGAGAAAAAAATATTGAAGGGTGAGAAAGAATCAAATATGGAAGGAAAAAGCAACAAAGGATGACATGTTATGTTCATGGATGATCAAGTTATCCATAATTAATGTATTTCACAAGGCATAACTTGCAGATTTGCAACAAAAAAAGAGTATTATTGGAAAAGCTTCAGAGTAGACACATTAGAATGATACAGGACTCCCAGTGAAGTCAGAGGAAATATTTTTTTGGAGTGATGGTCCGTGATAAGTAGGAGGTGAGAATCTGCTGCTGGCTCTTTGTCATAAGGAATCTGCACAAAATCTTTTTTGTTGAATTTATTTTCCTTCACCATCCTGAAGTAAGGGATAATGTCTCTCCCAAAAAACTCTCTCAACTTGCTGCTCAGTTATGTTTCAGAAAAAATGACAATAACTTAACAAACTCATTTATTAAAACCAAGAAGTAATTCCCTCATCTGAATCTACACTGCAAGTATTCTGTTATATATTTCAGGTATGCTTTTTATTTTTTTTCCTCTGTAAAATATTTGGACAGCAATGTAATGAAAACCTAGGTGAATAATCTGTATATATCACCCACTTGTGTGTGTTTGTTTACTGTATTACCTCTTGATAATATATCACAGCATTAATAAACAGAAATCAAGTCTGTGTAGATATGAAACTTGTTTTCTGATTAAGTTCTAGTCAAGAGAAATTAGTGCAGTATTTTTTTCAGTCAGTGATTTTATTAAAGACTTTCATATTTTTTTAGAATTGTGTTCTGTAAAAATGGAATGCAGATAGTACTCAATTAAAAGTGTTTATTTATCTTCTGTTTGAAAACATGTTAATAAACCTACATCTCTTATAATGTAGTGTTCTTCCAGGGAGCCATCTTTCTTTTCCCATACTGATATTGTTATTTTCTAAAAGGCTCAATCCTGAAATTCTTAGGCAAGTTTATAAGTAGTTATTGACTTTTGAGATTGCAGAATGGGATTTTGTTGAAGGACAAATTACTTATGAGGGTTTGGAGAATCATTAGATTTGATACTGTATCATGGATTTATCTCTTGGGATAAGTAAGTGAAAATTATTTCTAAAGGTGCTGATCAATGCGAATAAATCAATATAACGGAGCTCACAGTGTTCGTCCACAAAAAATTCTCTATCATCAAAAACTTCCCGATAACTCAAGCTCTTGTTAGTGTTAGATGTTCATACATTTCAAAAATGCTTTAAACAGTCTTTAGCACTACCACAGCTCAGTATTCACTTGAAAGTTTATCTCCCAGGTAATTTTAAGAGTCAGAATTTCTTAGGACTACTTAGAAGACAATACTCTCTCTGAAAATGAGAACCAGAAGCTAAAATGGAGTATCTAGAAACTGCATGCTTAGAAGAAAAAGAAAAATGTATTTTAGATGTTCCTGCATACAAACCCTTGAAGTTCTTCTGCTCTGAAAAGGGACTTTGTAGAAAAGTTTCATATTCACTGTTTAAGTTTAGAATTGAATTCACACACTTCCCTTTAAAGTTCTGCTTTCATCCAAAGTTATTTTTCACAAAATATTCCTGATCTGGCAGTCATCTTTCATTAACGTCTTGTACCTAATTACCAGAACTACATGCATTTTTTAGTTGTTGAAACATCCGCAGATGTGGAATTTTTTGGAAGCCCCATGAAGGTAGCTCTCCCCTTTCCAAGGGCCCCCCAGCTACTGTACTAATACAGTTTGGAGCCCCGTTGCGATACTACAAGGACTCACAGCCCCTCAGCATTTTGCGGATAGGGAGCTGGAGGGCAGTTGTATGGGATTCTGCATTATATGATGAACAAGAGAAAGAGAGGCCAAGTCCCCTTCCCATTCACATGAGGTCGTGTTTACATCTGTATGTCAATGCAATTTTTCAGTTTTCTATGACTACTACTCTACACTGCAGAACCTTTCCTGGCATAGCTGTGGTGACAAAAGTATGCTAAGAGGGGCTCAAAATATTTTCCTGAAAACAATTTTCCTGGTGGCATAGTGTGCCAGTGCTCAGACAATATAAACTGAACCAACTGAATGCTGCCTGTGAGCACAGTAGTTTCCCCAGCAAGGTTTTTTGCTGGCCCACTGATGAAAATGAAAGATATAGGAGCTTTTCACCATTGAAAATAATATACGTGTTACAGTAGAACACTGCATTGTTATCTGTCTAAATTTAAGTTTAAAAGTATATTTTTAAGGAAAAATTTATAAAGTTTGATGACATATAAGGAACATTTTGTGGAATGACAGAGGTTAAAGATGTACGACTGCTTCACTCTTGATGCCCATCTATCCTTGCTCTCTCAGTTTTTTTTGAGAAATCAAGTTCAACAGTGATGTTGAAACCATCTCTCACTTTTTCTGCCTACATCTTCTCCCTCTCAGTTTACTTATTATAATCAGACCTTAACGACATACTCTCAATTCCATCACATAGAGACTGCAGTGTCAAACTCAGAAATAGATTATAAGCTCAACCATAACAAGAGAATGTACTCAAAAGAGAGAAAAGCAGAGAGATATCCAGAAGATAACAAATGTTAATTAAATTGAAAACTGTAATACAATAATAACAATAATTGCAGAATAAATAGAAACTGAAGACAGTTATCTAACAGAAACTCAGAACAGATTTTCTTTTCTGCAGCTCTTCTGTCTGCAATGTGACATTTTTCCAGGGCTCAGAAATGGAAGAAGAATAAATCCTCTCAGTACAGACCTCATTTCTCGAGGAGGAAAAAGATAGACTGTACTACATCTATTGAAAACCAAGATATTCTGTCTAGCATAATGTCTTCAGGTGTTATATGATATGCAAATATGAAGCTGTACTTAGCTATCTGCAGACATTCCAGGAGTGCCAATTTAAAAAGCAAAAAAGTATCCCCTCTGGAATATCTGCACTTTCATTTGGGAACCCACAGGCATTTCATGGGATTTAAGGTATTTCTGACTTCTAGCAATGATGCAGTTGTATCGGAAACTATTCTACACAGCAAGAGGAAGCAAACAAAATCATGGTTGTACTACTTAAAACAAAAGACAATTTGTATTCAACAAAAGTAACCTGGCATTGACATTTGGAGCAATTTCTGAAGGCTGCTAAACTACAAAAGAAATACTCTGTGACCTCAAGGCAGCATATTCACCACTGATGGCATTGGAAAATATTCAAGTTTTATATTGGGAATAAGACAATCTTGTAAGAGAAATTCTGCTGTTATTCAGTGGCATTTTCAGTATATGAGCTTTAATTACTCCTTTGGTACTCCAAAACCCATCAGTAGAATGGTGGATATTTCATTTTTCAAGTTCTGCAATCAAACACACACTGTATCGAAAGTACTGAACATTCAATAATGAGCATACTGCATATAATGAGCATACTGCAATAATGAGCATAGAAGCTGCAGCATATGGTACCTGGTGAATGAAGTGGAGGGGAGCACATCAGAACAACTCCTTGGCCTTCACGTACAGAGACAGCACTTCTTGTCCGACCGCTAAAATTCCCCAGATCTGTCAAAAAGAAGAAAGCGTTTTAGTTACATAACAAAGTTTTTAAATTTTGTGGCTACTCTGGCTTACATTTTATTTTCTCTTGTAAAGCTGACAGTTCCTTTTCTTTTATACCTTAATCTATAATAGGAGGAACTTTAAAAATAAATCTATTTTCATGACAAAAAAATCCATTACTTTATTACTTTTTAGTGCACTTGGATACAATTATCAAAGGAAAAGCAGCAAGCAATATACATACCATATACGAAAACATGTAACAGTGCCTTTATTTCTTTTTTATATAGTCTGTTTGGTTTTTTTCACCAGTAGGAGTGATTCATATGCAGTGGAAAAAAAAATAAAATGGAGAGAACATCTTGGTTACTGTCCAGACTGATAGTGTTTCTAACATCATCTGGACACTGTACAGCACATTGTGACGAGAAGAAGAGAAAATCAGCTGCAATGGTTCTAAAACCAAATCTGGTCTACGGCACTTTTACTCTTTTTTAATACTTTCCTTCTGATTTCTCCTCTGTTATAAACTCAATCCAATTGCGAGTAAATATATTTTCCTTCCAACAGGGAAATAAGGAACATTTCAGGTTTTTTAATAAAATGTCTGATCGAGGATGTAGGGCGCCACTATGAACATTCACTGTGTTTACTTAACCTATCAAATAGAACATCCGATTATGCCATTTACCACAGAGAACACTGGACCTGGCTTCACATTCGAGGTGGACAGCTATGCTCTAGCATGTGTATCTGTAGCAGAAGAGATATGACAGCTCAGTGGTGCCATCACAGTGGTGCCTTCATCTATTCCCCAGTGCCAGAGATGCTGTTTAAAGCCTCTATTCACTCAAGGTTTTTCTAGAGACATTTCCCTCTGATACGGATCAAGGTGAAGAGAGCTGCAATAAGGGGACCAAAAGATACCTTTGAAAAGGGCATCGAAGCTTCAGCAGGCTCTAAATGAGATCTGAAGTATGAATAGATGGGACCAATGGGAGCATCTCTCATTGACATTCAGTGACCTAATGTTGTACCAGTTCATTTCTGTGTTGAGACCAAGGTGGTGGTTTGAACCAGGCAGCGTGGAGCAGAATATGTTCAGCAGAGTTATTACTTTCTTAACTGCTCTCAGCTGACAGTTCTCTCTCAGACGTTCAGGCTCCCCATCTTGCTTCACGCCTAGTCATGCATAAAACTGAAGTTTGATGATTTTCAAAAGTGATGTCGGTTGATCTTCGATGAATTTCCTAATGGACTTAGGGACAATTTTTTAAGTAGAAAGAGACACAATTTTTCTAAAAGCTTTTTCACATTTCTAAAAAATGTCTTGGGCATTGGCAGAAGCCTAAAATTTGCACTGATTTTTGGCAGAAATAAATCAGTGTTTTCATTTCAGCAGAAAGAAAAGGTGTATGGGCCACAGTAGAATTTTAACAAGTAACAGAACAATATTCACAAATTATACAAAATTCTGCTAAGCAATAGTTAATGAAATGTTATATTGCATTTTAAAGTAAGCCCACCACCAGTTATAACAGAATCAGGTCTAATTTTACTTGAAAGTGTCACCTAATGAATGTTATGTGAAGTATATTCTGCAAAAATGTAATTACTATTGTTTTATTTCTAGAAAGTAGCAGACTGGTATATCCCTGCATAATTATTTTTTTTCGGATGGGAGAGCAGCTTGCAATGAATAATATTCCTAGTCAAGAATATCTGAATTTCACTTGCATATGACTTTGAGTCTACAAGTTTATATGTGTTTGTGTTAAATCCCGTATTTATCTAAAAGGAAGATCATAAATCAACCAATACTGTCTGCAGTCTGTTAGGAAACCAATGCTTAGTTTTCATTTTAATGCACAATTTTGGAATAAAATCATCTTTGTTATTGCATTATTGCTGAGTTCTTGTAAAAACAGTGTCTGTCCTTAAGGATTTTTTTCAAGGTCAATATTCAGGTAAGAATGACACTGGATTTCTATCAAGTTGTTCTTGTAGCCTTCCTTCTCAAGAAAATATGATGAATCTGCTCTGTATGGGTGTTCTAAAACATGCAATTTGATTTACTTCTCAGACGCCTTCAAAGCTTCAGTCTGTGTGCATGAACAAACCTCAGTGAATTTAAAATGTGGGCAGAACTTGAACTGAAGTCCCATAGCTTCAAAATATTTTGAGAAAATGTTCTGAAATCAAAATTGCTGCTCTGTGAGAAATACACAGGCTATTTTACTGTGTGTTTGAATTGATATTGTCATAGCAGTAATTCCTTACCCAGCACAGGAAGGAAAACAACAACCGTGTTGCAGACCTCAGAAAAAGAGCTTTAATACTATCGACTACCAGAAACCTCTACTGCAAGTCTGCTATGTGCACTATAAAAACAGATATTTTCTTTTTCTTTTTAAAACACTTTTATCAGGAAATCAAATAGCTTAATAAATGAAAATAACATGCATTCAACAGTAAAAATTCAACCTCTATAAGGAGAGATTCTCTACAATTTGTATAGAGAGTGGGACAAAGAAGCAATCTTCTCTATTTCTAAAAAAGGTTTCTGAGTATTGTTTTCACAGATTATTTCTACACTTTCTTGCAAGTCTGACAATAAACAATCTTATTTTAGATTTCAATTCCAGATGCAATTTTAAATATTGAATTATGTTTTTAAAAATTGAATTTTTTTTCTTCAATAAATTTGCAATTTTCGTATCTCTCCTGGAGGAAAAAAAAGTTTTAATTGTAATGTAAGTTTCTGTGCCTCTAGGGTTATATATTTTTGTCCTTAAGTTTTTATTATCTATGATGCAAAATTTGGAAGCTGGTCAATATAAAGTAAGGAAAATTTGTGCCATCTAAGTTGTAACCAATACAGGCAGAAGTAAAAGTTTTATAGATTTTTCTGGTTCTTTTCCACAGGCAGATATATGCTATTTTTCAGTTAAGTATAGCAACCTCAGGATTCTTTTTTCCAATTTCCCTTTTTGTTTGTTCACTACGATAGATAAATATTCTTTTTTTCTCCAAATGAAAACCAAAGGTCTTCTTTTTTAGTTAAAGGCACTACGTGAATTCAAGTTCTATTTGTTCAAACCAATTATTTTTAAACTAAAGAAAAAAGGTAACAAAGAGCTTTGAATTTCAGCTCTTTTTGGCTGTCTGGTCTGAATTGCATTTCTTGTCAGCATACAGTGAAAAAAAGGATTAACAGATAGAAAAGCAGGGATTTAGCAGTAAAACAAATAAATGTAGGAAAGTTTAAAAGGAAGGAAAGGTGAGGGTAGTAGCTTGTAGTTCCCCCATGTTAAAATAATAACTCCAGTATGAAAGAATACAATGAATCATACAATCATAAAACAAAAGGGAAATTTAATTCATTTCCTGCAAATCTTAGCCATTTTTCATCTAGCCTTAATGAAAAAAACACCAATCACAGCTACAAAAAATATTCTAAACCTCACATTTTCCTTTAAAAACTCTAAAAAAGTAGATAATAACAGAAAGGATGGTGGCCAGAAAGGAGGTGGGCACTGTAGCCTCTCACACAGCAGTGTTCGTCGCTGGTTCAGTATTCTTGCTGCAGTACAGATCTGCAACATGCACGACCTATGGGACAGCCCCACTCAGAATGAGTCTATCCTTCATATTATGATGTTGTGTGTGGCTGGTTGATAAGAAGATGCCTTTTTGTGCTCTGTAGGTGTTCATCTTCTGCCCTGAAAGATTAGCTTTATTTACCCTTATCTCAGTGCTAGCGGCAAAGATGATAACACCTATTGTATTATTTTCAAAGCAGCCCCTGGCGTGTTACTTACATGACTTCCACACTCTTTAACATGAGGCACAACCTTGACCACTTTGAAAATGTATAGTTAAGCACCAGTCATGATTTCTAATGTAATCATAATATTAGCAATATATTTGCAGAACATATAAAGAATATTTAGGATGGAGTGTGTGTAGTGAGTGTAGTACAGTTGTGTTTGCTCCTAAAAAAAATATTAAATTCAACAAATATTACACAATGCCACTAGAGAACAACAACCTGTGACACAGGTCTCCACTATGAAAGGGAAACAGTAGAGAAATTCCAGTGCTAGTGAAGATGCAAGACATTAAACCCAATGGGTTTGGTGCAACACTTTCTGGATGTCCTGCCTAGACTTTAGTTATAACTAGCTCAGTGTACTACTTGATCTTTGAGAGGAGTTATAAACCTGGGAGAAGCATTCAGGTCCCTGACTCAAAGCAGTTGCCAAGTAATATGGCTCTCTCTGCAGTGGCTATGCCTATTTTTCTGAAAGGAGCTGAAGCTTGGGTTTCTCTCAGCACAGATGTCTGCATATTGACATGCATTGTGGAAGAATGAAACCACCACAAGAGTATCAGTTTACATAAGATCCACCAGAGGAAAAATACTTTTGCAGAAGGTGGAAGGAGCAATGGAAAATAAATAAGAAAAATCTCAAGGCAGTCAAAACAACAGAAAACCTTTGCAGGACTAGCAACACGGAAAAAACCCAACAACTAAATAAAAGGGGAAATATGCTGCCAGTGACAGAAGGACTTGTACAAATTTGAAGCAGTTTTTTTCAACTTAATAGCCTTCCACTTTACCTTCACTCTGCCTTTTAGGCATGCATAGGAGGGATTATTCATTCTCTGTGTTCATCAGCTGGCTGCAGCTGATGAGGGCAACAATGAAGGGGCAGATTTTTGTGACCCAGACAATGATCCTCCCATGATTGCTGTGACATTAGAATTAAATTCAAAATGAAAAACAGATCTTGTTTTTATTCAGGGCAATTACTGCTTTATAACCTGGCACAGAAGCTGTGGAAGTCTGTAGTTCATTAGCAATGACTTTCATCAGTCAATTAACTTTCAAAGTAGAAGTTACATTGATCACACAGAATCACACAGAATTGTTGAGCCTGGAAAAGGCCTCTGAGATCATCAAGTCCAGCTCATGCCCCAACCCCACCACATTGGGCAGACCAGGGCACTGAGCGCCACATCCAGCCTCTCCTTAAACACCTCCAGGGAC
>NW_009717684.1:25691-50955 GCF_000703405.1 Apaloderma vittatum
CAGGGGCAGAATGACATCCCTGCTCCTGCTGGGCACACTGTTCCTGACACAAGCCAGGATGCCATTGGCCTTCTTGGCCACCTGGGCACACTGCCGGCTCATATTCAATCGGTTGTCACCCAGCACTCCCAGGTCCCTCTCTGCCGGGCTGCTCTCTTGCCACTCCTCCCCCAGTCGGCAGCTCTGCAGGGGGTTGTTGTGGCCAAAGTGGAGGATGCTGCACTTGGTGAACTTCATATCCGTTGACCCAGCCTGTCCAGGTCCCTCTGGTAGATTGATACTCCTCCTCAGCTTGGTGTCATCTGCAAACTTACTAAGGGTAGACTCAATCCCCTCATCCAGGTCATCAATAAAGATGTTGAACAAGACAGGACCCAGTACTGATCCCTGGGGGACACCACTGGTAACCAGATGCCAACTGGATGCAGCACCATTGACCACCACTTTCTGGGCCCAGTCATCCAACCAGTTTTTATCCCAGGGAAGGGTGCATCCGTTCAAGACATGGGTTGCCAGCTTTTCCAGGAGGATGCTGTGAAAGACTGTGTCAAGTGCTTTGCTGAAATCAAGGTAGACTACATCCACAGCCTTCGCCTCATCCACTAGATGAGTCACCCAGTCGCAGAAGGAGATGAGACTGGTCAGGCAGGACCTTCCTTTCCTAAATCTATGCTAACTGGGCCTGATGCCCTGGTTGTCTTCTACATGCCACGTGATGGCACTCAGGATGATCCATACCTTTGCCAGGCACCGAGGTCAGGCTGACAGGTCTATAGTTCCCCGGATCCTCCTTCTGGCCCTTCTTACAGATGGGCGTCACATTGGCCAACCTCCAGTCATCTGGGACCTCTCTAGTTAGCCAGGATTGATGATAAATGATAGAGAGAGGCTGTCGTGGGTTACGGCTGGGCTGGCCCCTAACACAAACAGATGCTCTCTAACTCCCTATTCCCCCCTCCAACGGAAAGGAAAAGGGAATGAGGCAGAGAGACTAAACTGGAAAGTAAAAATCACTAAACACGACTGGGTTTTTAGCTAAACCTAGGACAGTGGCTTAGCCAGTTCTTCCACCAGCTCTTTCACCACCCTAGGATGAATCCCATCCAGACCCATGGACTTGTTGGGATCTAGGTGGCACAGCAGGTCACTAACTACTTCCTCCTGGATTACAGGAGGGATATTCTGTTCCCCATCCCTGTCTACCAACTCAGGAGCCCAGTTCCCCTGAGTCTTCCTCTTAAAGACTGAGGTAAAGAAGATATTAAGTACCTCAGCCTTTTCCTTATCTTCTGTTATTACGTTCCGCTCCTCATCCAATAAGGAACGGAAATTTTCCCTGACCCTGCTTTTTTTTATCAATGTATTTATAAAAACATTTTTTGTTATCCTTTACAGAGATGGCCAGATTAAGTTCTAACTGAGCTTTTGCTTCTCTAATTCTCTTTCTGTATGACCTTACAGTATCCTTAAACACTTCCTGATTCACCTGCCCCTTTTTTCAGAATTGGTACACTTTTTTTTTCCCGAGTTCTTATGAAACCTCCCTGCTCAGCCACATTGGCCTTCTTCCCCAAAGGCTCTTTTTATGGTGCATAGGGACAGCTACCACCTGTGCCTTCATAATTTCATTCTTAAAGTAAGCCCAGCCTTTCTGGGCCCCTTTGTTTTTAAGGGCTGATTCCAAAGTGATTCTTCAAACCAGCGTCCTGAATAGTCCAAAGTCAGACCCCAAAAGTCCAAGGTAGATATTTTGCTGACAACGCTCCTAACTTCACTGCATATGCAAAACAATGTCCTCTGTAAACTCAATTCTGTGATATATGCTATTTTATATGCAAATTTATTATGGAGTTTAAAATTGATACTATATACTATGTTTAAAAATGTTTAAATATATATACTGAAAATACCTAAAGGTAAGCATGAGCCAGGCAATATTCCTTCTAATAAGGTAAAAATAGATCTACACATGGTAAAATTCTTCTGTCAGGCCAAGGACAAACTTATTCATTACATTGTCACTATCAAGAGGGTACCCTTCCTCTCCCTGTATTTGAAAGACAGGACTAAGAAATAGACCTTGAGCTGGAATTGTAGTTCTTTAAAAAAGGTAAGATTTACAGGGTAAAGAATTCCATTAAAAACATGTTTTTCAAAATGCCATTATAACCTAAATCAAAAACATGGGTTGAATCTACCCTCTAAACAACAGAAAATATAAATGTTATATTTAATAGCCTATAAACAGAGTCTATAGAAGATTGAAAGGTAGTTATTAAAAAAAAATTACATTCCTAGTCATCTAAAGAACTTTAAATTTGGATGAATTAAATATAATAATCACAGGATAACATGATGTCCAAAGAAATTAATAGATCATTTTGTGTTGACATACACATATTTTCTAGGAATACCAGATTAACTAGGTGTAGCTGTATTATTAGAGTCACTCGTTGGATCCAGAAGTAACTGTTAATACCGAAGACACTAACTAGAAAAGGTACAACAGAAACCTCAGACAGCAGATTTTTGCCTTGGGAGAAACATCATCTCACCATGGTTAATGGGAAAAACATACATCTTGAACTTTTAAAAAACACATTACCATATGACTTTTAGGTGACAAAACAAGGGTAAGATTCAAGTACTTTAGAATGTATCATGTCTATTATCATTGCTGCTGTTATTATTTATTACCAGCAAGCTTTAGAATCCTTCATGGATCATCAGTCTGACATGACCTGAAAAAGGGCATTTTTTTTCTCAAAGAAGTTACTATGCAAGTACATAATGAGACACAACAGAGCGCACAGAGAAGCACTGGTATATTTTAAGTCTGTAGCCAGCCACTCTGAATCTCTACATGTGCAGAGCAATTGAAGAGCTGAAGGAAAGGAGTTGGCTATACATATGTTTTCAGGGAATGCCAGCGAAAGATGATGAAAAGTTCAGGAGCAAGCTTAAAAACTGCTGTCTTAAAATGTAAAAGATAAAGAAAAGAAGACAGAAGATACTGTATTTTCTTTTATTTCTTATATTCTTCCAGAATCTTTCTGAGCTACTACTACAAAATTATTTTTTTTTGTAAGGAAAAAAGAAGTTATTAAGGGAGCTTTGAACAATGGTGGTCCTTGAGCATGTTCTTGTAAAAAAGATTTTTCTTTCTACCATGTCAGCATGAACTATAAAGTATACACTATTGATTCTTTAGCCTTGAACTAAATTTTCACTATGAAATGCAGAGTAGTCCACTGAAGGAACACTTTTTCCTGTCTTTAATTACATTTTTATATATATATATATAACCATAGAATAGAATCATAGAATCATTAGAAGAGTTTCAGGAGGAAGAGACCTCCAAGACCATCGAAACCCTCCTTTGTCCCAGCCCTATCGACACCACTAAACCATGTCCCTCAGCACATCATCTACCCCTCTGTTAAACATCTCCAGGGATGGTGACTCAACCACCTCCCTGGGCAGTCTGTTCCAATGCCTGACAACCCTTTCAGTGAGGAAATTCTTCCCAATATCCAACCTGAACCTCCCCTGGCACAACTTAAGGCCACTTCCCCTTGTCCTATCACTCACCACTAGGAAGAACAGATCAACCCCCACCTTCAGTCTCCTCCAGGCTAAACAGTCCCAGATCCCTCAGCCTTTCCTCATAAGACTTGTGTTCTAAGCCCTTTCCCAGCTTGGTAGCCCACCTCTGTACCCTCTCCAGTACCTCAATGTCCCTCTTGTAGTGAAGGGCCCAAAACTGGACACAGGACTTGAGGTGCAGCGTCACCAAAGCCAAGCACAGGGGTATGATCACCTCCCTGCTCCTGCTGGCAACACCATTCCTGGTATAGGTCAGGATGCCATTGGCCTTCTTGGCCACCTGGGCACACTGCTGGCTCATGCTCAGCTGTTTGTCCATCAACACCCCCAGGTCCCTCTCTGCCTGGCAGCTCTCCAGCCACTCTGCCCCAAGCCTGTAGCGCTGCTGGGGGCTCTTTTGGCGACCCGGCATTTGGTCTTATTGAAATTCTTGTGACTGAAACTCAAAAATACCTTATCTACTAAAGTCGGCAGTATTACACTCTTTATTGCCTATAATCGTCTAGCTGTATAAGTCTATCTGTTTTATCTTACTATAATACAGTTTATTATAGTAATAACAATTCTGATGAAGATAAGAAATATAAAAAACTATGTCCTAAAATGATTTGTTCTTATATTTGTTTGTAGTGTAGCACTGTATTAGTCATATAGTAGAAGAGTTTTTCCTTTTTCATTTCCTTCACAAATTAGATTATTTCTAATTAATTAATTATAATTAATTAGAAAATTAGAAATTTTTGTAAAAGACAAGAAATGAAATTTGTCTGTATTTACTGTGCCATATTTGTTGAAAGGGAATACTTCTTTTCAATTAAAGTATTCATCACCTGTGATCTTACATAGATTTTATATAAAATATAATTTAATATGCTTCTTCCACAGTTTTCACTTGACCAGCTGCTCATTTTTTATGTAATCTAATTGTTCATGGAGGGGTATCGCTGAAGTCTTAAGGATATTGGGAGATTTGAAGAATTATTTTTTTTGGTTACACCTAGTTTCAATAACCGCAATGAAGACCATCTATGTGATCAATAAAGCTTATTTCTTCCCAGAGCCTTGAAGAAGAAGGGGAATCTGTAGATACCAAAATCTCCTTGAACTTCAGTAGGATTTCTGCACTCATAAATCCTAAAGTATTGGATCAAAATGAATTAGAAGAAGAAATATTTACATACAAAATAAAATAACAAGGTTATGTTGAAAATTATAGAGCTGCTATACGATTCAGCTTGCCATGTTAATTGTGTTCTATCTGGGGTATTTGCTGTTACAGTTGTTGATGGTTATGATTAATTAACTACAATCATTCTATGACTGTCAGGTTTCATCTGGTCTCACAAGAATCATTTCAGGATATGTCTCAACTGTCTTTCATAACTGCATATGGCAATATCAAGGCAAAACACAGAACCAAGTGGAAATAGTATAGTTAAGACTTTTTTATTCTTTCCTTCCTCTCATGATCTGTCATTCTGGAGTAACAGCTAAAAACAAACAAAAAACAACCTTAAGTAACAAATGAAAGATTTTCTGATACAGTTGTCAACTTTTCATTACCAAAATAAAGTGGGTCAGTAAATTGTACTATTGCCAGAACTTATGAGAAAATAAATTTTTCACTTGAGTAAAGACATGAAAGGTATTTTTTGGTAAATATATTGTTTTATATAATGTTTTCTGTTTCTTGAGAAACACATGTCTCTATTTGCGTCCCTTTTAACAGTGCCTTACTGGCACTGAGCGTTACACTAGCTGTATAAATTCTTATATATTGTATTGATAATTCTACTTTCTTACTTTTTCCTTTGTATTTATGAGTGCTGCTTCCCTTTTTCTAATTTGCTTTTTTAATCATAGAATCATAGAATTATAGAATAGCCTTAGCTAGAAGGGACTTTAGAGATCATTTTTAATCCAGCCTCCCTGCCGCCAGGGATGCCACCTGTCGACTAGATCAGGAAACACATGGGGACCAAACAGGAATCACTTTTTTTCTAACTAAATGAATCCCAAACATTCAAGGATAAATTCTAAATATCACTTTGTTGTGGCTTTCTTCAACTAGATGTGACGTTTTCACTAGCATAGTATATTTCTTATCATATGATGTCATGCAGAATTGACAGCGACTAATCTCTTCCCTATAGTTTACTGGAAAATCACTGTACAGGTAATGTAGTTGTTACTAATATAGGAAAAAGCTTTTTAGAACACTCTGCGGATAAATCATTCAGAATAAGATATCCTATATTTCATTGAGCTAATCCATATTAAAGAGTAAAACATTGCTTATATATTTTCATTACTTTCAGTTCATGGGCTCTGGTCCAAAAGATAATGTAATGGCTTTGCTTACATATGTACAGGACATTGCTGCAAACCTTTAGCCTCAAGGATCCTTTTTCTTACATCTCTTAAATTCCACAGCTTCTGCATTTGAGGCAGTTTTGGTTTTTTTATTCTAAACTGACAGAATATCATATTTCCATGACTGGCCTTAATCCTACCCAAGAATAGATTATTTCTTTTTACTGATGACAAAGGTGACTTAGATTTACAAAATTGGGCAAAAAACTTTTTTAACTTCATGGATATATTTATTCAGTGGCATAAATCCCAAAAAGGTGGTACAGGCAAAGACTCTGTAGAATATTGTATGAAAGCCTGTCCTACCAGGATTCCCGTTCTGAATATAATAATGTATGATAATATGTTGTTTGCTATTTGTTTTTTCTTACTAGATAATATTTTGCATAAATGGAGGTTTTATTTCAGAATTGCGAGCTATATATGCATGAACTAGGACAAATACACTATCTTAGAACTCTCGTTCAGACCTAAGGCTTGGAGAATGACATAACTGTAAAGATTCCGGTAACAGCTGAAGGATTGAGGACACCATTTCCATGAGATATGTCACATCCAGTTCTGACTCTACTCTAGACAAGTCATTTCACAGTGCTGACTTTTCACTAGACAAATGTGTATAAATGCCTTCATACTTCATTTCTGGTCTGTCATAAAGAAAAGAAGAAGGTCATAATCTCTCAAAAATTATTTATTTGCTCTTCTCTAAGAGCTGTGGTGCCCAATATGACCTGCAAGTCAATTGTGACAAGATAAGTAAGTGCTTGGACACACACAGAGTAAATCTGGAAGACCTTGGTCTTAGCTGTATAACTTAACTGGAGATGAAGGCCTTACAGACACAGAGTGTTTTCTAGGTAGCAGCTGGTTGTTACATATGATGACAAGTAACATTTTTGATGTGATAGTTTGTATTGGAGTATGTTATCCAAGCTTCTGTAGTGAATATGCTGCACGAAAGAATTGAAAATTCATTTCAGAAAAAAGAAAGTGGCAATCTACTGAAAATAATGACTGGATTTTATATTGAGGTGGACCAGATAATTAGAGACTATGAAAAGAAGACTATGAAGATGGATTGTCAGATTTTAATCTTATGAAAAGATAAAAAGAATGATTTGGATGTTAATGAATATAACAGAGAAAATTAGAAAAAAGAAGTCCACAGATGAAGTACTTACAGAAAAATAGTTTCTGCAGCAGTATTACCAGATGATCACTGAAAGGCTTAGAACAAGTAGATCAGTTACTCTGGAGGTGCTGAAAAAATTGTTTCTGAACATAAGATATTAATTTTCTAAGTACCTGACAGATCCAAAGAACCTTATTAACAGAAAATAATGTGTGAAATTCTGCATATGTGATTCTGCAATATTTCAGGAGGAATACGTCGGGTTCTAGATTGTTAATATTATATATTGTGAAAGTAGTTCAGTGGGAATTATAGTTGTTTTTATCAAAAAGGGCTGAGTTCTTGCTCTCTGAAAATCAGGTTCTTTGAAAATTTCTCTGTCACATAAGTATGATATATTACTCTTATGCTATACTTGTAAAAAGAGCTTGATAAATCTGAAAGGACTTTAGAGAAAAGCTATGAGATTAATTTGCATTACAGAAAACATCTTAGAGTGATAAGGAAAAATTATTTTCTATCATTTCCTGATTTTAAAAGAAAATACTTGAACTTCTGAATCAATTTCCTAATGAGTCTAGCTGATCCTACAGAGAAACATTGTTTAAGTTCACTCTTAGAAATGATTCCCTTGAACTCAGTGGGTATACCCGACAGATATAAATATATAAATATGTACATAAATGTTTGTATAGATTGGAATATGACTTTTAATGTAGATTTCATGCATAAATTGTCTAAGAGATTCTCTTAGAAAAGACAAAAAATAAAACATAATGAAGACTTTTTCAGTGATATATGGGAAAGAATAAGAAAGTCATTATTGCAGTGTTATCACTTAAATAATGATTGAAAAAACTTCATCTGAAGGAAAGACATTTAAGGAGATGGTGCATAAATACCTGAAGGAGAATTGCATCCATGTTATCAATGTAATTTAATATAAATTATTTTGTTAAATTCATTGTAATCCACTTTATATTTGCACTCTAAGGAGGTGAAATGGGATTTTTATCACTATAATTGCAAATTATTGATAAGAAAAAATACAGTGGTAGCATACATTCATTTTATCCAAGACAATTACTCTTAAATATTACATATTTCCAGTTAACAATACTAGCATGAACTGGAGGTTAAAATTAGCTGTAATCAAGCTCATTCCAAGTAAAGCCATTATGCTAGAATATTTACACTTACTGATTCAGATAAACTCATATCGTAAATGTCTATGGCCTGCCAAATACAAATCAAATGCAAAGCAAGCCTAAAACAAGAGGTAGTGTGACTAAATAATGGTGACTAGGTATTGAGATTCATGTGTGATTATGATTTAAGTTAGCAGTATGATGTTAATGCTGAGAAAGTCTTTTTTTTTTAATTGACTTTTTTTACAAATTATTTTGAATGTAACAGAACAACCTTTCAAATTTTTATCTCTAGTATTTGGGAATTTTTTTCTTGAAATATAGATAAGCTTTTTCCTTCTCGCATTTTACTACAAAAGCAATATTTTTATGTGCTAAATTTTATTCTTAGTGTGGGGTTCAGTTGCCTGATAGCTACATCTGAGCCAGTCACCCTAATCTTCCTTTAAAGACGATGCAAAGAAATAGACACTTCAAAGACCTGATTCATTTGACCTGTTCTAGATGTCATCTTGACATGAATGAATTGTATCTTTGTAGTGCCATAGATTAAGTCGGGAATCTAAACAATTAGATCAGTTGCAGCTGCTTATAGTGCAGATATCCAACATTAAAGGAGAATGAATAGAGTGCACTTAGAGGCACTTTACTATTTCCTTGGTCTTCAGATTGTTTTCTCAATATAATTATTTTGTCTACAGTGCCCTGATAAAACTGAGTAGAAGATGGCAAGGGATTCCTCTGATACATGTAAGAAAAGTGCCAGAAGGCAAGTGTAAAACCCCTTAAATATGTTGGCCCTATCGATAGTAAAAGGTGAAGCAAGAGTTATTCTTATAAGTGCAGCAGTGAACTAACTAATTTTTTTTTAAAGGTACACAGGAAATTAGGATGTAGTGTAGCACTTTTCCAAACAATTTCTAAATTAAGGTAGCCTTTAATCTCATAAACCTTCTTACTGCGTCTCTAATTGTACTGTAAGTTAGTCTTCTAGGACAGAGATCTTTAATTTTAAAACAATTTGGGCGTACACATGTAATTTTACACTTGATGTGTTTCATATTGTTCTGCATTACAGAAATCTAACATTTACATGTATTAAAATATTTTACATTGACTTTTAAAAGAAATTTACAATATGGTGAACTCCATCTTTTGCCTATCTTTTTGGTGATTAATGCACATATAGAAAAAAAACCTCAAACTCCTTCTGCTGAGCTTAAGTGATACTTGTACAACTTAATCTGCGTTTTGGGAAGATGCTTACTGGAGAAAAGATAGTGGCAGAAATGCCGTCACCATAATGCTGCATTACATGTCCAGGTTCAGATGACTAGCAGACAGAATCCAGCATGCATGAAGGTAGCAAGCACTTCATACTTATTGTTTGTAATTTCAGTGGAAGCAAAAGTCTTTCAAAATAACAAGGAAGAAATGAAAGTGCCTTTATATGCAACTACTTTTCTACATCAACTTTATAAAAAGGGTAGGAAAATATTTCCCTCTCTAGAAACACCTGTAATGTTAGAGAACTGACATTTGCGTAGGTATTGATTTTGATTAGACAACACAAAGGAGAAGGAGAAAATCATGTAAAACTGGTCCTCAGCCACACAAGCACAGCTTGAGTATTTCTGCCTGTTAAATCTTTCCTTTTAAATGTTACCATTACTAACTTCCAAATTATTTGAGAGCCTCTTCTAAATAAGTCAGAGTTGAGAAGGAACTTCATAGATACATACGATATCTACAAAGTGCTAGAAAAATCTTCCTAATTAAAAGTGGGTGGAGGATTGACATTTTTTCTCATAGCACTAATTTCTAATGTACAAATAGTGAGAGTGATGGAAGAAATAATCAAATCCTAAACTCTCAAGATATTTTTTCATAGTCATACTTTATTGAACTGCAATTCTGTTAGTAATTTTTAGACATACGCTAGAAAATTTGAATACATTTATATATTTTAGCATCGATAATTAAAGTATAAGAATAGCAGCTGTTGGTATAAATTCCTATCAGAAGTAAATAATGCAAAATCTATTGCATGTAAAAGAATATCCTTTGTATTTCATCCTTTACCCTAGATATTATTTAATACGTGAGGTTGCACTGTAGTTTTGTTCAAATTCTCAATATCTTCTTAGGCAATATTAAATCTCTGCTCCTTTGAACACACTCTTATTGCTAGTCTTTTAAAAAGGAATGATTTTGCTGCATTGTCTGCACTTCTCTTCTCTTAAAATAATAGGTGAATGAGATTAGGACACAATCAATACAGTAAAGAAAATCCAAACCGTTGAAAACATATTCACATGTTTGGCAAGTAAAGGAGTAAAACAATGATTTCTGACTAACAGTCCTGGAATCCTCAGTGGATGATGATGAGATGTTACAGAGACTGTTACAGAACAGTCTACCACTTTGACAAGGGTTTGAATTAAACCCTTGATGATGAAGAAGCAAAGCGGTCTATAACAACCTCTGAGAGACGACACAAATTAATGCTCTGAAGTTTGGAAATAACTGTTGTAGAAAAAACCCCAAACATCTATAATTGCAAAATCAAGAGGCCAAAGTCGATACAATGTAAAATAATGAGACAATGTGAAGTAATGTAGTACACTAACCTCTTATCAGATAAGAAAAATCAGCTCTTTCAAAAGATTTATTTTGAAAATGATTGATCATAATACAATATAAATAAGGTTAAGTCCATCTGCAAAGCAAATGTAATGCATTCACTAAAAATAAAAGTACAGACTTTCATGCAAAAAAAAATAATACTTTGTGTTCACTTGTTTGACATTACTTTTGTTTACCCCAGCCTTGATTTAACACTGTTTTCCAATGCTTGTGTTTTTAGGCATTGAGATCACTAGGAAAATTCATTTTCTCTACATTTTTTAAGATTTATTTTATATTTTTTAAGCTCTATTTTCTTTATTTTTTTTAAAAAATGTGGTTCTGTGTACTTTTATTACTGCAGTGAAATTCTCTAGAGGGCTTGTGAACATTTTCTGAAGCATTTTGTAGGTGAAGAAAATGACTGGTCAGTCTTATTAGATCTTGTAGACACTGCCTTTCAGTAAAGCTGGCACAGATGCTCGTGGCACAGTGCCTGTAGATAAGGCCTGTGCAATGCATCAGCTATGAAGGGGATGCAAAGTCTGTCTGTCTCCAGCAGACTGCTTGATAACTGCTTGGCAAAGTAGCTGTTGACCTGCCTTTTTCCTGTGTAATGTGAAATGTATTCTGTAGGATCATTAACTTTATTTAATCTTTGGGAGAAAAGGAAAAAAAACAAAAAAGAAGAAGAAAGTGTTTAAATAGATTTTTATTAAAAGTCATTGTCTATTACTCAGCTAGCCACAGCCTAAGCATCATCCTTAGTGTATCTCAGGCATGAAAAGTCTCAGTGAAGGTTCAAAGACCTTACTGTGTCCTCATTTTTTATCTTCATGTTTAAATATGGAAAAGCAAAAAAGTGATGTGTTCAAGTATATACTCATGTATATATCTAAGAATATATTCCAAGGCTGTTTTGCACTGAGAGTCTACAGCATTTAATTATATTGACAATAAGAAAATGCGTACAGAGTTTGCAAGCACTCTGAGAAGAGCTGTGGTACACTTTCATTGAGTGAGTTATCAGCACACGTCTTTACTACGGAGTGATGGCTTGTCATTCAGAAAGCAGAGATCCAAACAACCTTTCAGGAGTTGTCATTTAGGCTGATTCTTTATCCAGGATCTCTCATTTGCTTATGCAATATGAATATTTTCATGTGCAGCTTATTCCAGCAAACTTTCACAAGAATCTTAAAAATGCAAGTTTTCTGTAGATGAACTCTAGCCCATATATGACCTCAAAATGCTTTGTTAGTCATGGAAGGTCAAGCTTAGTATGTCTTCAGGTCTGAGAGAAAAGTTTCAGGTATGACTCATAACAGCAAAAACTGGCAGAACAATGTAGGATGTTCCCTTTCTTTAAAGAAGGAAGAGCAGGACATGCTCTGTAGGTGCAACTGGATGTTGTGTAGATGTTGTGCTGAGGGACATGATTTATTGATGTTGATAGGGCTAAAGAAAGGCAGGAGAAAGGTTGGACTCAATCATCCTGAAGGTCTCTTCTAAATCAAACTGTTCTATGATTCTAACTCACAATCTTATGGTTCATTCTGTACAAATGCAAATTTGAAATGCAATTTGACTACAGTGAAATAGAATAATTTGTTTTCACCATTATCATGGGGCTAAGAACTTGGTTCAAACTTGCTGTATACTCTCTGATTGTTCCACAAACTGTGTATTTTCTTACTAGTTGAATCACGGAAACAGTATGAAAAGGGGAACATTTGCAATTCCTTTGCAATTCTTATTGTAAATAAATTCTAATGCAATAGAAAAATATTATATATTCTCTTATTGCCTCACACCTTGTCTGTGGCAATAATCCATTCTTTCATAAGTGAAGGCTGGCATGTAGAGAAGGAGATAGATCTGAATCTTATGATCCAGATGATATGTAGGAACAATGGTAAGGTGCTAGCCAGGGAAGAACATGCTCTCTCTAGATGACAGATATCAAGGGTTAGAAGGAGAAAATCAGGAGGATTCTGACTGTTTTTCTTTTGAGCCTGAATGTCCTTCAATATCTCCATTGGTAAGCAGAGTGTTTGTGCCAGATCCATGGATGGAGTGGTGGAGCTGCTTTCATCTTTTGTCCGGCTACAAGGAATGGTGGCTGATGGAATCAAAGCTTTCACTACAATTTGACCTTCAAATGCCATGGTGCTACACAACCAGATGACATAAGTCACAGTTTGTAGCTGTTTCTTTCCTCTTGCATCATACAAGCTTATAAATCTGTCTTTCATTTTTCTGGGGCACATGTAAAACCATTGTTTCAAAACTAAAGCTGATATTTCTTGAGGACACTTTATGTCTTCCACCCGTTAACTATATATTCAACCAAATTCTATGAACCTGAAGAGACAGCTTGTCATTTAGATACTCTGTCATATCAACAAGCTCATAGCACTGGGGGAAAAATCTCTTACTGTTCTCATATTTTATTTTGACTTTTTCCCCTAAAGAAGTATCAGCTGCTGAAATTCCTAAACTAACAATAAAACCCCCTAGCTAATAAGTTAAAAACGTGAAGCTAGATATTTAATGTTCTATTTTGTGTTGTTCCCTAAAGTGAAGGACTCAAGTCACTCTTAAGTTAATTTTTCATGTTTAAATCAATACAAAGATAGTTTTTATTTTTTCTTCTAATTTCTCTGTGTAATCCAAATTGGTGTCAAAGGACTTTTTCTCAGTTGTGTCTCTAAGAATATGGAAATACATGTCTTTGCTTGCCTTCTGAGTAACCCGAAAATATTTCATAGCTCTACCCTGCAGTAAATTTCACTTAAGTTCAACAATAGACACATGGTGCTTATTGCAATATCAAAGTGAAAGTTATTTGACAGATGGAGGGACATATAGAAACTGGAAGTCAGAGAGCTCACAGGATCAGAGGGTAATTCAGAGTGGAGGGCCCTCAGGAAGTTGCTGGTCTAATCACCTGTTTAAGCAAGGTCATCAAGAGGGTTAGACCAAGTTGCTTGGAGCTTCATCTGACTGGGTATTCAAAACCTCCAAGGGTGAACTGCCTGCTGGCAGTCACCACTTTGAAAAGTAGGAATGTATCTCCATGTTAACTTCCCTATAAGTACTGGGGAAATGCGGTTAGGTCTCATGAAGCTGTCTCTGTTCAGGATACATAAAACCAGCTCCCCAGTCCTCTCCTCACAGGGCAAATGCTCCAGACCCCACAACATAGGTGGATCCCACTTGTATGCCATCTAATTTGTCAATGTTTTTTCTCTACTAGTGAACCTGAAACTGGGTGCAATATCAACTTAACATCTCATAAGTGGTTCTCGTCAGCAAGGACTATTTTCTGCTAGGTGTCTGAGTTCTTAATATTCATCTCTTAAACTTGATCCTATTTCTGCTGTAATTACTTGAAGAACTTTTGAAATAATTTGAAATTATTATTAAGATAATTGAAACAGAAGTATTTCCTTGCCTCAATATTTGTAAAGAGGCTGCAATTTAGGTACTGTGACTAAGTCAGTCAGAATCCCTTAGCGTTAAAAGTATGAGCCTCTGCAGCTTGAGTAAACGGGCACCCTTTAATGTTGACAAATATAAGTATCTCAGGGGACAGCTGTGACATTCAACACACTCTAGTGACAAGTTTCATCTCTATCAGACAAATTATCTAATACAGTCACTGTTTGGTCCCTGTTAGAGGCAAGAAGACACGATTCATCTTTGTAAGTTTAGATTCTTCTCTCACTTGCATTGATGAGGATTTTATCAATATTATCTCCTTAGAGATCATACTTTGAGTAGTCCATCTGTTTTGTTGTCATGTTTTTGCATTAATACTTTCTAGGCATGCAACTCTTTCTACTGAATTAGTACAAAGAAATTATAAATCCAAGATACAGTAATACCAGAATGACAGAGGCCCTCCACCTGGACTGTCTTTATAAAAAGGTCCTGACAATTCAATAGGTAATTACATTAAGTCCTTTATGAAGCAGATCTCTATGCGTTGATTCTCCCTTGTACTTTGTGTCACTGAAATAAATAGAGTTATGCAAATATAACTCCACAAGTATATCAATTTCCCTGTGCCTTTGTTATCTAAATAGGCAGAGCCCGGAGACACAGAAGGTTAATGTGAGATTTATATATTTTCCAAGAGCCTAATAGTGTGTAAATCACATTGTATAAGATAGACAAAATGTAATTAATGAAAGTGCTGGTGATAAAGAAAATAAACTACAATTATTAATCTGTTGAAACTGTAGATGGAAGAGGTCAAAAGAATCCTTTATATCAATCCATTAACTTCGCCGAGTACTACAAAGGGTAAATCTAAAAATCGTATATTCAGCTGAGAAACGAATGATATCTTATTTATCACTTTGTGACTTTACTTTTGTGACAGAATCGGTACTACTGAAGAACAACAAGAGAGTATATACCACACATTTATTAAGGATGCATATGTATGCAGTGCTTATAATGGGAATTTTTTTTTCAGAAAATAATAAACCACAAAAAATACCTTCTGCATTTCACATCCAAATGCCAAGCAAGAAGCTCTTGTGAAGGGACTTAGCTGATAATGCAGTATCTGAAGTCTGTCCAGAGGCAGCCACTGTTCTTAAACCTACATAAAGTGAACCTTGTTTTTTACAGTTTGTAATGTACAGAAACAACTCAGGCAGGTTTTGTGCGAGAGGCTTGACAGGGTTTCTGCAGGCATCCTGGCTGGAAAACAGTTCTGCATTTTCCCCTGGGTAGAAGTACACTGACAAGATTATCATAAGTTGTTCTGTGAAGTAATATGCTTGTGTATTCAATCTCTCACAAAAAGCAGTGCTTAAAAATATGTGGGTATGGAAAGGCATGCAATCACCGTGAGAGCTACAGAGCGAAACAGCTCAGGAGCTGCTACTCCGCACCGTACGCACCGGTGAGACACAGTAGCTCCAGATTCTGACAGCCCTCAGAAGCTGGAAATGCAGAAGAGCTTTACTTTGTACAGACGCTTGGCTTTTCTTTCTGCACGTGATGGCACCTTCCACAACTGCATACTCACAAAATTTACACACCACTAAGCAGTACCTTCAATATACCAATCAGTACCTTCAATACGTCTTGGAAAGAGGAGTTAGACCTGCATTTTTCCCTGGTTTTGACAACTGTGTATGTATACACAGTTATCAGAAGCAGGTCAAGCCATCTTCTGTTGTTTCATCCTCATAGAAGAAAAAAATGACAACATATGCTACAGCCAGATCCTTTGCTGTTTTTCTGTTTGGAGTACAGTAGATGTGGATGGCCAAATTTGAGTCACAGGTATCAAGCCTACTATTCATAGAAAATTAATTTGAATTCAGGCTTGCAACTGGCGTCTGACTTTGGACAAGAAATTTTCCATTACTTCTATATAAAATTGTCATAGAATAATTTAGGTTGGAAGGGACCTCTGGAGATCATTACAACCCTCTGCTAAAGACAGGACCAGCTTTGATCAGGCTAACTTGTCTGATCAGATTTTGAATCTCTCCATGAAACTTCTCTGCCAGAAGAATAAAGTTAGCAATCTGTCTCTTGGGGCCAGGCAATTTAGGACTAAAATAAAGGGAAAATAAAAATATGTTATTAATAATTTTGGTTACATTAATGGCCCCTTACTTTATGTCTAAACGTCTGTATTGGTTTTATATGGTTAGACACAGCAAGGTTGGCACAGTGATTGTCACAGAGAATAAATCAGTATCGCACTTGTAGTTGACTGGAGAAGAGAAAGTGTGAAAGTAAATTTCAGAGATCCCGTGAGTAAAAGGCTGGTATGTCAAAGTCAAGCAGCTAATCAGACCACATACCCTAAGGTATACCAATAAATCAAGTTGTCAGGTGTGCTCCTAATGAAGGACCATTTCTGAAAGTTTTACCTTTACTGTCTTCAGCTAGTATTCAGCAAGTGAGTAACTGCTCTATTTCTCCCAAAAGAAAATGCAAAAGAGTAAAAAATACAGAATGCAATGTTTAAACATCTCTAGGTACAGAAATGACCATTGCAATCTTCTACTGTAACTCCTGTGTAACATGAACTATAGGATTTCTCTAAATTTACTGGGGTTTAAAATAGACATATTTTCCAGAAAAAAAATAATTAAAAAAAATTGCACTACTTTCCTAGATAAGTTCTTCCAGTTCTTCTCCGTGTGAACTTGCAGCTTATTTCCAATAAAAAAAAAATTACTGATAAGTTTCAAACATTGGATTTTGTTACTGCTTCACCTGCTAAATTGTATTATTATTGTCTATGTGTTAGTGCATCAATGACCTTCCTTTCCAGAACTAAACAAAACAAATCTCTTTATTCTATTTCTTTTTTACAACAGATTCTTGTTTTTCACTCAGTCTTTAAAATCCCCTCCATTCATCAACATCCTTTACAACTCATAGACCCCAGAAGTGACAGGGTGGAGAGGCAGATCAGTAATCTTCATACTATCAGTATGGCAAGAATAACCTTGATTTTTGATTAAAAGCTAAAATAAAATAAAAGCTGAAATAACTCAAAATAGTGATTCCTTTAGATAAGAAGTGTCATGGTCGAAGAGAGGCTGACCCACACGGCAATGTGAGCCGTGAAGCAGCAACAAAGAACATCACCTCAGGAAATCTTGTACCACATCCTAAACTAATGAGTATCAGTAGTACAAGATATCTTTCATCCCGTTAGACAAAGGAGCTCAGAAATCCTGACCCTGCTAAATCTCAAGTGAGAAATCGTACAGCTGGATGAAGAAAATAAACTGCAGAAAACTGAGTCAACTTCTTCTCATGAACATCTTCTTTCTTTTTTTTTTTTTTGTCCCCCCAGATCGAAGCAGCTCCATGTGAGCAACTGAACTCCATGTGAGGATCTAAGTTCTGGTCACAAGACATCTGTCAACTTCATGCAAGATGGCAGAGGTTATGTGCAAGTCCAGTTCCTTGGTAATTTCATTAGTTTTCCAGCAGACAAGAAAAGCAGTTGTGATGACAGGCACTGAGTAAGCAGATTGCTTTCTAGCAGAAATAGATGGATTTTTCTTGATATTCCTCTCACAGGAATAGAAAGAAGACCTAGCATCCACTACACTTCGGATGACTTAAATATTATTCTCATGAAAATCCTCATAAGAAATGCAGGGTTTTTTACTGATCTAGCTGAACCTGTCTGGATACTCTCTACTGAATTCAATATTTAACACATGTTCTTAAGTCTAGATTCTAAAAGAATCAAGGATTTATTTTTTGACAGTAAAGAAGTTTGTGGTCAAATTTGTGTAGGAGGAACCAGTCCCTTTAAAGTTCAGGCTAATTTCAGGATGCAATCACAAATAATATCCTACAGATTTCACTTGTGAATTTCCTGAGGACAAATAATTTAAGATTCAATATCAAAAAATAAATTTGCAGACTAACAATTGGCAATAAATAATATTCATATTTATCAGCTAGATAAATGTAACACATATGATTGTATTTTAAATATACATGTATGCATGTGTATGGCTTTTATGACATTTAATCAGCTGATGAGCAACAGTTTCAACAGGGAGACTGTTCACACTAATCTCAGCTCACACTTTGAAATCCAGACCTCTGTGCATACAATATGAAATAGAAAAAAATGGCAGTACACTGTCAATTTTGGGCTATCTAGTAAATTATGACAAAGCTGAAAAAGTAGTGTTACACCATTGCACAAATATCTGTGATGGGTAGGCTGAAAAATCGAAGTTCATACTCTGAGGAGCTGCAGGAAAGAGGATAAAAGGATGCATGTGCTATGGTTACTACAGAGAGGTGAATTATCAGCTGCTTCTTTTAAGGAAGAAAGTGTGATATAAAGAGCTCAAGGTTGGGGGGAAAAAATCTACTGGTATAAACTCAGGAAACACTAAGTTGTGCAAATTCATGCAAATGGAATGAGAGTTCACACTCCTTATGACTAGCAGGGCTTTCTTTCTCATGATAGTTATGACAACAATGCACAGCAGTTCACGAAATTGCAAAATACATTAAGATACTATATAATGCTACTTTAATGCTCCCAATGCTGCTATATTTATTTAAGGCTTGTGGAAAAGTGCAGTATGAACTGACATTGCTTGAAAGAATGAAGAGCTGAACAGAATATAAGAATAGTTCTTTTGTATTTAATTGACATTATTAGGATTATTTTTTGTCTCAAGCTTTCTTTAGTATTTCCTTGTGCTTCTGAATATGAATGGAAAAAGTGATAAAAGAGGAAAGAATCATAATGTGGTGAGGAAATGATGCAACTTTTTCTCTCTAGTCATATTTGTAAGGGTATGAGGAAGGGAATTGTTTCTTTAAGGGTATTTAGTCAAGAAGATTTTCGACGCAGAAAGGGATAATGAGAAAAGGAGTAAGTCATAAACAAAACGCACAGAGTAGTGTTAAGAACAAAACCTGGTCAATCACACTAATTGATGAGGGCAAATAAGACTGTGAGAACATTTATTCCAGAAACGTTGTATCATAGGAGCATTTTCAACTGGGAAAATTAAGGGGGAAAACAGAAAAATGTACAGAGACACAGACTTGAGCAAACAAATGTGGAGACAATGACAGGAAGAAAATTTCCCTAGTTATACTACTTAATTGATGGGCTATCAAGAAACCACAGGCATCACTTCCAGGAAGATCAACCTAGACTTTCCAAATGATAGGATTGTAAACTGTGAGGACAGGGAGGAATGTGGGAATGGAGAGCTCTACAAACCCATGCAGGGGGAACAGGGAGGAACAAAGAGGAAGTAAAGAAAAAAGGGTATGAAAAGGGTTGGTCACACATAAAACAGCTGGTCAGCATGCTTGTCTGGTTGAGCCTTGTGCCTGATCACTGCAGCCTTTCCTATCTACTTATAGCTTAGAATCACAGAATCATAGAACGGTTTGGGTTGGAAAGGACCTTTAAAGATCATCTAGTTCTAACGCCCTTGCCATAGGCAGGGACACCTTTCACTAGACCAAGTTGCCCAAAACCCCATCTAATCTGCCTTCTCACCAAACCTTTTCTTAATTATCTCTCTGTGCAATCTCCCTTTCCCTCTCACGTGTATGTATGCTGCAAGGAACAAGTGACAGCTACTGCTGAGGCCTCTGCATGTGCCAGTGAACATTGGTGTCAGCTACTGGAACCAGTGAGGTCTTTAACCTGCGTGTGTTTCCAAAAACGACTACTGGCGGAACTGAGGGTCTCTGTGCCAGTGGCTAGTGTGGGACCACGGGTCACAACCTGTGTTCCTGGTGCTGGCTGCTAGATGGGCAAGTGTCTGATCTTCCTTGAACCTGGTATTCATGGAGTGTGCATATATATTTGTGACCAAAAATCAAGCTGGACTAGCCAGATCCTGACTGGTGTATCAGGTGGGCATGGAGTCTGTCTGAGTTCATCCAGGGGGATGTGCAAATGTGATGAGACTCATGAGGTAGCAACCACTTGAGTTTCCATGGAAAAAAAAAGGGAAAATATAATTTATGCAAACAAAAAATGTTCTACTTTTACCAAAGAAAGTATGAAAAGAATCTGTATAAAAGTGAATAATAGTATTGTAAACCAAACCTTAAGTGCGTAAATGCATTCCCATTTCAAGCAGTAATTTAAAGAGCTGAAGCAGAAATATCAACTTTTCAGTCATTATAATTCAAACACTGAAACTTGTAAACCTTTTGTTATAGCCCTTTTTCGAAATGCCCATGCTTAATGTAAGAAAGGTATTTCTATTTCTGATAATTTGTGCTATCAGAGAGGTCCAAACAGTGAATATAATGTTACTTCCTGTAGGTGCTTTATTTGATGACTATGTCTATAAAATACAGAAAAAATACAATTTCTGTAACTACTTCAAATTTAATTTCAGGTATCGTATTATGTAAATCTTTCCCAGCATGACTGCTTATTCACAAACTGATGTGCACTGCAGATAACTTATATGAAGTCAGCAAATGACACTCTTCTAATGACCAAACAACCCATGAATACAAACTCTGGGTTTTATTTCCCATAGATGTGATACCATAGGTCACATCGAGATGTGAGATGATTTAGCTTGGGAACCAAGACTCAAGATGTTTCCTGTTGGCTTCCATCTTGAAAATCACTGGTCACTGGTTTCATCTGTCTCCTTTGCACAGAGAAAATAATTATTACCACTGATGGGAGTGAAATGTCTTTAATGTACATATCATCTGTGTTTAAAGTTCTGCCTATTTATTTTTAATAGGTTATTTCCAGGAATTTGTGACAGCAAATGATTTAAATGAAGAAGAAAAGAAAAAAAAAAGAGAATACGGATGTACAGGCATGTACATAGAAGATATTCTGAGGAATTTTTTCAAAAATTCACATTATTGATGGAAAAGTTTCTGTGATATCTATTTGCCTCTTCTTGAGTTCTACAGCAATTTTTTTCAGTTCCTGATCAGTCACATACTACTATTTTATTCTCACTGATTTATGAGAACATACCTTCCAGCTACTTTGTGATAACACTGGCCCATGTGTGCCACTATTGCGGTGCTCACAGTGAGCAGCATATCAAAACCTCACGTGAGTTTGCAGCTCACAAGCTGTTACTTAACCAAAAGGTGAGCCAATTCGTCAAAAAAAAATGACCACCTAATTAAACTAATACCAGTATAAATACTTCATCTCAGTATTAAGGTAGATTTGGGAAAACCCAGAAGCAGAATCCTCTAGAGTCTAAAACATTTACAAAATGAAGACTTGTTTTCCTGCATATTGCAGCACTGACCTAGTTTATATGCATTTTCATAGCAACAAGAGACATGTCATCAGTCTTTGCTTAAAAGATATCAGTCATAATTACAATCTGGAAACAGTATCTGCTAAAGTGGGCGAAAGCATTTTAAGACCATTAGCAGTGAAAGCATGGAGCTATGTGACAGGCATCATTTACAGATTTTTCAGCTGCTAAATCACAAACATTATTTCTTGTTTGTGTTTTTACATCAGTGACTGATTCACTTACCTTGACTATTTTTCATTAATTGAGATAAGAATAAACAAGAACATACATGCAACATACTGGAAAACCCATCGTATTTCAGGATACTCTATAGCATTAAAATAAAAAAAAATGAGGAATATAACTTGATAGCCCTAACTAACTGAAGTCAACTGCTGAACGCAGCCTTCGTTACAATGCACTGTCACAAACTGCTAGGCTCTAAATTAATAAAGTCTGAAGATAAGAATTCTTTGTAACTCATCTGGAAATCTTGTCTATTTAAAAATAGAAATCATTATGTATTTTACTGATCTCCAAAGATTTTTGGAGGAAGCAAAAACACTGCGAAGCAAGCTTAATAGATAGGATTGTGGACAATTTGTTGGATGTACAAAACAACTGAAATGGAATATCTCCTAAAAAGATCATAGAATCGTAGAATCATAGAATCATAGAATGGCCTAGGCTGGAAGAGACCTTAGAGATCATTTAATCCAACCTTCCTGCCGTGGGCAGGGACACCTCTCAACTAGATCAGCCAACACATGGAGATGAGATGAGATGAGCAATTTTAGGCACTAGTATGTGTCTAAATACATTAACTAAAAAAATACATATACTCTCCAAAAAATAATCTGTCTGGTAGGAGTATCTTCTTTCTCTCTATACCATGTGATTTCTTTACACAAACACTATGTTACTTTAGAAGATAATATATGATCTCTTTGAAAAATGAATGATGGGAGGCCTACAGGCGAGATGGGGAGGGATACTTTATCAGGGAGTGTAGTTATAGGACACAGAGTAGCAGTTTCAGATTGAAATAGGGTAAATTTAGATTAGGTATTATGAAGGTATTCTTTACTGTCAGGGTGGTGAGACAATGGAACATACCGCCCAGAGAAATTGTGGAGGTCCCTTCCCTGGAAGTGCACAAGGCCCAATTGGGTGGGGCTTTGAGCAACCTGGTCTTCCTGTCCATGACAGGAGGGTTGGAACTAGGTGATATTTAAGGTCCCTTCCAACTGAAACCACTCTATGATTCTATAATATGATTGTATCAAGTCTGATTGTATACGCAATTTTCTATAATATGATTGTATACGCAATTTTCATTATTCTTTTCACCTCAATTCATAGAATCATAGAGTATTGTGAATTGGAATGTACTTATAAGAGTCATTGGGTCCAATTTTCAGGATTTATTTTATTTAAATTTCTTTCTGTAAACATTCTATTTAAGTCAGATAAGGTACCTGTGATGCTATGAAAGTAATTATTTTAATTTCTTCCCCTTTCCTTCAAGTTTGAGTATATTTTATACATGTTTCAGATCTATGTTACTTAAAAATACTCAGTTGAGCTTGCTCCTAAATAATGTAGGAATAAGTTTATATTAGTGTACTGTTTTTCCTAAAAAGTCTTTGTAAAGCATGTTTCTTTTTACGTTATTGATCGGATAGAACTTTCTCAGATTTTGGGTATGGATAGTTTTTCCATTGTCTTTTCCATTACTAGTCTCTTACTCACTCCTCTTTGATGTGAATATTTTCCCTGGAGAAAAATATGCGTACAGGCTATGGTCACATATTTAGGAGTGTGTATGACACAATAGCAAATAAAGGTAAGATTTTGGGCTGTGAGTAAGTCTCATTTTAGGCCTAGGTGACCATGCAGAATGTGCATGTCTTTCTTATCGGTTAGGTGCACTGAACAAGGATGATTTATTGGCTGTGCATCGGGTACTTTAAGGAGAAGCTGTATGGAAGAGCTTGGGGTGGAAGGAAGGGTGGGAGTTTAGCGACAGCTTTCCTATAGATTCCTCTGTGCTCTTACCTTCCCCCTCAGATTATTCTGTTATATTTCCAACAATTGAATAACTATGACAGAATAATAAAGACTTATATAGCTTTCTAAAAAAAATAGTGAGATCATCATAACAGCATTTCAGTTTTGGTATTGTAAGTGTTTTGTAATTTTGCAAATTTTTCAGTACAGAAGTGTTTTACAAAAACAGTCTTACACATAAGAACAGTCATTTAGGCTTTTTGTTTTGGCAATGCTGAATCAATTTTTGCCATGTCTAGGTATATATTGCATATACATCTGAATTATATGTGTGCTACAGACCACCCAATCAGGAGGACCAAGCGGATGAGGCCCTTCATAAGCAGATAGGAGTTGCTGCTCGTTCACAAGCCCTGGTCCTCATGGAGGATTTTAATCACCCCAACATCAATTGGACAAACAACATGGCAGGGAACAAGCAATCCAGGAGATTCCTGGAATGCAAGTGACAGAGGCACCAACGAGGAGAGATGCCATGTTCGACCTCGTTCTTGTCAATAGGAAAGGGCTGGTGAGTAACGTTAAACTTATGGGTAGCCTTGGCTGCAGTGACCATGAGATGGTGGAGTTTGAAATCCTAAAGGCAGCTAAGAGGGGGAAGCTCAGCAAGCTTGATATCCTTGATTTCAGAAGAGCTGAATTTCACCTCTTCAGGAACCTCCTTGGTAGTGTGCCAGGGGATAAAGCCCTGGAGGGACTGGGAGCCCAAGAAAGCTGGTTGACTTTCAAGGATCGTCTCCTCCAAGCTCAAAGGCACTGCATCCCTATAAGGAAGACAGCAGGCAAAAACACCAGGAGACCTATATGGATAAATAAAGAACTCCTGGCTAAAATCAAATATAAAAAAGGAACACAGAAAGTGTGGAAGCAGAGACTTGTAACCTGAGGTGATTACAGGGAAGTTGCTCATGTAATCAGAGACCAGGTTAGAAAAGCTAAGGCCCCGACTGAGTCAAATCTGGCCAGCAATATTAGAAATAACAGAAAAAGATATTACAAGTACCTAAGAGAAAAAAACAAAAATGAGAATGTGGGGCCTCTCTGGAAGAATACAAGTGACCTGGGTACTGAGGATGTGGAGAAGGCTGAAGTATTCAACAACTTTTTTGCCTCAGTCTTCAATGGCAACCACTCGAACACCACCCAAATCACAGAGGGTATTGGCTGGGTCTGGGAGAGTGAAGAATCACCCAAGGTAGGAGCAGATCAGGTCCGGGAACATCTAGAGAACCTGAAGGCGCACAGGCCCATGGGACCTGATGAGATACATCCATGGGTCCGGAAGGAACTGGCAGCTGAAGTTGCTAGGCCACTGGCCATCATATTTGAGAGATCCTGGCAGTCTGGTGAGATTCCCACATATTGGAAAAGGGGAAACATAACTCCCCATCTTTAAAAAAGGAACCAAAGACAACCTGGGCAACTGCAGACCAATCAGCCTTACCTCTGTGCCAGGTAAAATCATGGAATAGATTCTCCTGGCAGCTGGCAGATAAAAAATAATCAAGTGGTTGGTGACAGCC
>NW_009717685.1:0-9176 GCF_000703405.1 Apaloderma vittatum
CTGGCCCAGCCCTAACCCATGACAGCTTTATACAACAATCCATGAGAGGCACAACTCTGAGACATCACCACAGGCACTCAGTACAAATAAAACTATAAATGCCCTGCGTGGCTGATCCTGATCGCCCGTTTCCCATCTGCAGCACAACAGAGCATGCAACAGTTGCAGAACAGAGCCACCTTCTCCTGAAGGATAGTAGTGTCCTCACCAGTATTTCTGCTGTGTGATAAGAGATCCAGAATAACCTTCTGTATATTCAGATGATGAACAGAGCTCAGACAGAAACCCTGGCTTTCTAGCAGGTTACACAGGCTTGGCAAAATGCCTTGCAACAAGCAAGCAAATTTCCTCCAAGAGAATCAGAGAGAACCCAAGCTCTTGCAAGGCCGTACGCTTAACAGGCATTTGCCAGAATATCTCTACTTCTTCCCCAAAGCAAAAATCTCAGTTGTCAGAAAATGTGACATTCCTGAGGGTCACTGAGGAGGGTCAGTACCCCACAGAAAAAGACTTGCTTTCAACACAAGATGAATGCAACTGCTTTTCGAAACGGTCTCCCCATCACAACCTCAGGAGTCCCTGCCATGAAGGACCCATATTTTTGTAGGAAGGCAGGCAGAGGAGTCGAACAAAGTGTGTTTTGAAATCAACCAACAGAATTTCACGAGAATGAGTTTCCTACAGCACATACTTCACTTTTAAAAGCTTATGAAGTTCCTGAGTGCTGGGGTATTTTTGAATTTGAAATTCTACCTTTAAAAACTTACCCAATGCCATCTCCTAGTCTTAGATTTGCTATGGTTTTTCATCCATATTTCTTGGTGCTACTCTAACAAGAGTACATATTTTACCACTAAAACACTAACTGCTGGCAACTTCCAACATTCTTCCAGGAAATTTGAGAATATTACATGATGTCTAACTTTCACAAGGGAGATTTTAAGTATTCTGGCTCACTCTATTACTACCACACGAAATAAGCATAAAAAGAATACTCCCCTCAGGAACAGCTTATAGAGAAGCTGGGAGAGGGAGACATGGGGAAAAGAAAAAAAAACAAAAACAAAAACAACCCCCAAACCCTGCTTTGCTATCCCAACATCACAGAAGTTGATACAGTTTCAGATGGCTAGTGGTTGACACTCTCTAATAATCTCATTACAGCAGGAGTCATGCCACAGTAGTAAACAGAAGCATTCAGAACTGTTATTAGCAAACATGCAAGTGCTACAGGCAAGGTGAGGAGTTCAACAGTTGAGATGACTATAGACTACAGGAGCAGAATTCAAAGCAGCATGTTTGTGCCAGAGGTAGAATATTTAACTAGGACTACTCAGGACACTGAAGGTGATCAATTAACAACAAAAGATGACAACAATAACATCATGTTCAAGCCAGAAAACTGAATACAATATTCTGTCCTCTCAGCGGCTAAAAGTTTTAAGGTAGACTGTGCCAGTGCTTGTTGAGGCATCGTCCTTTCTACAGACAAGACATCTACAAGCCAGTAAGACAATCTGTGTCATCTTGGCTATCTACATTGCTTTGGTTTACTTAACTTTACCTGGGTAACTGCTGAATGAGACACGGCCGGTGCTGGTGTCTGGATCAACTATATTGAAGTTCCAATGCTTATATATTCTCAAGGTGGCCGCATAAGTGAACCAGCTGGAATGGGCAAAATATATATTCTCATATCCAGGTAGAACCTGGAAAACAGAAGCAGAAAGATTAATAATTTCAGACCCTACATGTTTCATATTTCATAGAAGCTGGGAGAACAACTTGTTTTAAGTAGTTTGATTGACTGCATTGTTCAAGAAGTAGCAGATTCTTAAGCTTTTAAGTGTGTATTTAACAATGAATTTCTGAAACCTCTGGAAATAACTCCTTGACCATGTGTTGTTTGCAAATAATTAGCTGTTATTTTTCAAAATGAAACAGCTTAGTTTTTTTTGGGACACTTGCACCACATGGTACATTTTGTTTCCAGTTTCCTCTTGAATACTTTGTGTTTACACATTTAGATCCGCACTCTTCAAATATACCTAACTTTAACTTCAAACATGCTGTTTCTGTAAAAATGCTTCTGGGTGACTTTTAAGCACAGAAACAAATGCAAGTAAATTCAATTTGAAGAGGTAAATATATATATGTGATCAGCAATACATCTTCTCAAACTATTTCCCTCTTGCTATATGCAAATTCTTGAATGAATGCTTCTCAGTTTAGAGGTGAATACTGTTAACTCTGGGATACATGAAGTCTCCATATGGTGACTAGATTCCTGATAATTTTAACTGAAAAATTGCCACTACAATATATCAGACACTTACTTTAACAGCATTTTTTCTGTTATTACTGCCACTGGAAAACCATTCCAGAGTATCACTATTAACGTTTAGAAAACATCGGCCACGTGCACTCATTTCTTCTTTTACTAGCACTGTCCTTGAGTTTAAGCAACCCCCCTCCCTTTGTCCCCTCTTATTTGCTCAATGTATTTTTAGACATTCACAAGAGCCCCCTTTCAGATTTCAATCGGCTAGGTGAAACAAGTTACTCCCTTCCAGGCTCCCCTCCAGGGTAGTTCCCCACTCTCTAATAATTCTACCAGCTTTTCATTGCCAATCTCGGTAGTTTTGTTTTGGTCGGTTTTCTTCTCTGTCCTTGAACACAAGCATTCAAAACTGGACCCAAAACTCCACGGTAGCACAGAAGATATCTGTGTAAAACCACCTTGATTGACAAGAGTCTCTCTATGCACATGCAACACCAGTGAAGACTCCAGAAATGCAAACTCATGACACTGCGAACCAACAGTCACTGGAGATGAAGTTTTTGGTGCTCACCTTGATGAGCGCAGAGCAGTGACCCATATCCCACTGATACTTCCCATGGCCTCCTGGCTCCGTGTTGCATTGTCCACTTCGTGCAGAATACTCAAATAATGCAGGAATGAGGTCCAACAGGTCTCCAACCGCATTCAGAAACTGGACATCAAAGATGCTCAGCGGCTGAGGAAAGAGAGAAAAGAGAGACCACAAAAAGCACTTTCAGACAGAGAAGTGTCCAAAGACAGACTCAGCTGCTAGAATTTTTCTCTTGCTCTCAAAGGAAACTCTTATATGGTCTATAAAGTACCTGCTCACAAGGCCCAAACACTCAAACGCAACGTGGCATTAGGCACCTTGGCATCTTCAAGGGTCTAGCCCTTGTAGTGTCATTACCAATGCTGATATTTCAGAGGAAAAAAAAAAAAGAGATGCCAGCAGTAACTTACGAAACCTCTGTGTGTCTTTACAAACAGCACACCAATCAGTCTGCTGGCACTGTTACACTGAGGTAACAGTATGATTTAATAGTTTTGAAGAACCTTACAATAACAAACACACTTGGGAGTTTTCGGATTTTTACCAAGACTGCAATTGAAGACATCCTCAGGGCTGAGGAGGAAGAATCAAGTGAGGAGAGCAAGATATGTTAACAATACAAATCAAGCATGGAACTAGCTGAAGAAAGGAAGCCATTCAAAAGGCATTCCACTATGTGCTTTCAGAAACCCCTTATGACTGGAGCTAGCCAGGGTTAACTACACACAGCTCATTGTGCAACATGCTCTTCAGAACCTTTTCTTAATTTGCCTCTTAAAAAATAAAAGCTTAACAGTGGTCAAAGACTGTTTTCTAAATCCTTCCTGTTCTTGCTTGCACCATTCCTTTGTTAAGGAAAGGCTTAAGGAAACAGTCAGAACTCACCTCACTGTAGGGCTATGAAGAGTCATTTTTGAATGGGACATAATCATGTAGCAGAGAAACACATTGCTTGCAATATAAATCACTGTTACTGAACCATACAGCTGAACTCTCTATAAACATTGATAAAGAGGAGACAAGGACTTGAGAAAAAAATACACAGTGCCAAATCCATTTAGTTCTTACTCAGAAGGCTGAATTCTGCGTCCTCCATCTGTTGCTGGGCAGAGAGAATAACCAATGGAAAAACCAAAAATAATGTAAACTCTAGTCCATATATCCTAGGGGAAGGAATTAAGCCTTCCCACAATGCTTACCAAGACAAGTGAGAGAAAAAAAAAAGCCATCACTGCAACTGAAATAACACATCACAGAACAACCTAACAGCAGCTATAGTTCAACCAAGCAAACTTTTATATATATGGTCACACTGCTTTAGCTCATCATGTGTTTGCTTTAAGGACCCAAACAGGCAACAGCAAATACCACAACTGATGAACATCACAAGATGTATCCTTGGATAGTTTTAACTCAGTGGTAAGAATCATTTACAAACCACGCCCAGCAACTGCTATCTCACTGGAACCCATACAGAGGAACTTGGCACTATTTCAGCACAATTCCCCACCCAGCTGCACTTCAAGGTCTGCAAGCCCACCACACAGTAACAAGTTGTCTTCCAACATTCAATTTTTACAGACATTATTGTACCACACCACCAGGAGAGAAGCAAACAGGATTGCATACGAGAATGTTCAGCTACCCTCGAGATAATTTTAATTGTACTTGCCATCCATTTGCTAACACTCCATATTCTCCTCCACAAAACTTGCCTTCATTGCAACATCTCCAGGTAGCTACAACTGATACTGCCGCAGCATTACTTGGAACCTTAAAAGCTTCACATTTCTGTGCTAACTTACAGTCATTTCAAGTCAAAAATTCAATAATGCACTAGGCAGTCCACTCAAGCTAGAACAAAGCTGCCAAGTAAGAAAGCTATCGGAACTATACACACAAAACGGTGGCCAGAGACCAGGAGGAAAGACCCACTCAAATAATGAAGTAAAGGCTATGTAAAATCCTAGAGCTCCACTGTGTGAGAATAGGCTGCCAGCTCCCAAAACCAGCCAAAGTATCAGAGAAGTAAAAGAAAAACTGAGGGGCGAGCAAATTTTGTTCCGGTTAATTTCCAAGAATTTATTGTTCTGCTTGGATAGATCTGGGTTTGTGTTTAAGACCGTCTGATGCTCAGTGACATCACACAGTCACGGTGCACAGAGCTTCTGTGAGTCCCAAAGATACAATGCATTTAAGGAGAAGACTTGGGTGTCAGCAATGCAGGCCAAATCTGGGAGTCCCAGGAGCAGCCTGAGGCATCTCCCACAAGGCTGAGAGCCCCAGTTTGGGAAGAACTACAGCTGATTTCCAGGATATACGGAGAAATCTTCAGTATGAAGAGTTAATCGGGGTCCACTAGCATGATTTAGGACAAAAAAAGCATGCATCGTAACAAGTACGTAACGGAGGGTACATTCAATCTTTTGGAATCACCTTTTCCCATCTCACAGAGCAATGTCAGGAAAACTCCTTGCATGCACAGTTTACATCCTGAAGAAGAGTGAATGAATGAGCTAAACTGGCAAGCTGAGAGGCGGTATAGCCATGACAAAGAGAAAAAAGTCATTTTGCTAGAATGTGTGACTCCTCCAGGGTACCATCCTGAATAGCAAAATTAAAAATAGGAAAAAAAACCCCAAACTTAGAAAAAGTAGATAGGAGAGATGCAACCTTAAAGGCTTGTCTATATGGGACGTTAAAACAGACAAGTTATTCTTTAACAACTGTTTTCCTGTAACTTCTCTATGCATGAGCATTCTCAATACAAAATAAGGAAGTACGAGTAGAGAGCTGTCCTAGAATCACTGTAGTATTTAAAACTGACACCTCCTTATTTCAAGAGTAATTTCCCTGTGTAGACAAGCCCAAGATTAATCACAGCGTTGGTAGAGCATTAGGGAGATGAAAAGGCTTAATGTCCTTTGAGTGCCCCTCCTTCCAAAATTGTCTTGACAAAAGGGTTGGGTTTGTTTACTGGATATAAAATGTTGCTAAACCAGATGAAATAATGTCACACTTCAACATGAAAATGTATTCAGATTTTGACATCATTCTTAACGATACTGCAAACATCAAAGTCAAAATACAAAAGTTTACATATATAGACCTTAATGGAAGCACGTGTCTAAAATAGTTCTGTAGAAAACAAGATTCCACGTAACTAAAAAAAAGGTTTAGAACAGTACACTACAAAACATAATAAAACATATGGACTAGTACTACTATCAAACAGCTCAGGGTCCAAACCAAATTCTCTTTCTGAAGTAAGGATCAGTTACTTGTGGCAGAGACAATGGTTCTATAATACTCAGGTGAAACAGACTTGACATTTAAGGGAGAAAATTAAAACAGAACATTTCGGAGTGACCTCTGTGAGCATAATCCACCTCTCATTTAAGCACCGTGTGGATTTGGCACAGCTTCAAACTACCATGCATCATATAACAGAAAGTCAGATCTTTTCAGTCTTCTTCCTCAAATAAGTGCACATCAGTTAATCCACCAAATGTAAAATTCCAACAGCTTGCAAATTTGAAAAGGTACATACAGTGCCGATAGGAAACTCTGACCCATGAAATGTGTAAAATTAAAAGCAGATTAAGTATCAAAACAGCTTGTTTCCATTCTTCTGAAAAGGAAACAATTTTATTCAACTTTGCCCAGTGCTCAGTGTCAAAATCTACAGACTTTGTCAACAGTTCCTTTTCCCCATCCCCTTTAGATCTTTTGGCCCATTCTTGTCAATCAACCAACTTCTCGGTCTTCAGGAAAGCAATCTGTCCATGTCTGAGAGTTCACCACAACGGGAATAAGAGGGGAGTGAATTTAAGAACTTGGAAATCCATCTCCTCCTCCCCTTCTCTTCACCATGTCTCTGATCTTTTGGGAGTTAAGCAAAAAGGCTTCCCAGCCTTTCCTCTGCAGTGTTCATTCTTCTTTCAAGCTTATGGCAGCAGGGGGAAATTGCCTTCTGCACATACAGAGTTTCAGTTTAGAAGTACAGTTTTTCCCAGTAGCAGTTAAAACGTCAGGCAACAAAATACAGACCATCACATGTTGGTTTTTGGTTTGGTTTTAGTTGGCTTTCTGGTGTTTGGTTTGGTTTTTTCCTGGGGGTGGTTTCTGGTTGTTTTCCGTAGTGTTTGGGTTTTTTTGAGGGGGGTGATAAAAAACAAAAGTAAAACACCACAACCCACACACATGATTTTCTCTGTATTTCTAATGTTCATTACACCATCATGAATCCAAACTACTGCACCACTAGAGAACAAAAGATGAACTTGTTCACGATGATAATAATCCTAAAACAATATACATATAGAAAAAAAATCTTTTTTTTAATGAACCACAAGTACTATGTACCAAAGATAAGAAGCATGAAGAGACTCCCAAAGCACCAAGGAAAACAAGCAGTAGGAATGGGATTTGCTTTTAAAAACGTGCAGAATTTGTTGAGGGGGCTTTCAGTAACAGGTTTCTTTAATAATGGAAATAGTAAATACTTGTTACTGCAGCTGCCCAGAGGAAAATCAAAACATTGGATGAATTGAACTGAAGTATAATACATAGGAATAGCTAAAAATTTACTAGATTAATTTATTTGCCAAACATTTATTTAATCTCTTAGATTGTTAGTAGAAAGTACCTTTTAAACATTCTTATAACACGTACTACAACAGCAAAGTTGAAAATAGCCTCTTTGAAAGGCAGATGTTTTTTGATCACAAGGAATAAGTATGCTACTGTCAGTTCTCTTGAGGTTTTTTGTTAGTTTGGTTTTTTAAGTGTGACATTTTACTGAAGCTGGGTTGATTCTCAGGTAAGTGGACATGTCAAAACTAGAATACTAGTCCATAACATTGTATCTGCACCTAGTTTTACTGTCCCTGTAAGCTGCAGCAACCATCTCCAAGCTCTTTATTTCCTGAAGGGGATCCTAATAGCAGTAAATACGTACACAAAGAGCACTGCTGTAGCCTCTTAACCCACTATTTGGAAAGTAGCACGGTAGCCAACAAAGTGAACTGCCCATACTTTTGCAGAGCTGGCAGGTATCATTTTGACGCCAAGCAAAACCAAAACCTAGGTCCAAGAGTAGCTTTCCAAACTATACTGACAGGTAAGAGACTACTGTTAACCTATTAGCTCTGGCAAGCAAAGGAAACCACAGAACCATCTCAAGTGAGAAATACATCACAGGGAACACTTTTGCTCTGAATAAAAAGATATGGATCTCAACATAGCTGATAACGCCCAAAGCAAAAATTGCAAATGGCACAGAAAGGAGTCAAAACAAATCCCACCAACTGCTCTAGGCACATTTGGGAAAAATATATCCACTGCAAGTAATTTGGGAATAGAGGACATAAATATTTCAGACTGAACTAGTCTGAACTTCCAGTAAATACTGATGAGATCTCTGAAAGAACATAAAAATGACTCAGTCACTTCAGTGGTCACTGCTTTCTAGTATCAAATACACAGTTAAGGAAGTATTCAGCATATACTCCCTGATACATGTGGCAGGGAGGACAAGCCTATAAAGAAGCTCAGACAGAAACTAGCACTTTCCCCTCCCCCCACTTGTATGTAAAGATTCTGAAGTAGTCAAGAAAATTAATGAGTTTTGAAGGGCTCTTCAGATACAGGTGTTATGAAAGGCAATTAATGGGATTTTTCCCCAGAAAGTCAAGGTTTCTTAATATGTTCTCTATAACTCAGGCCCATCAGGATGGATTTTTCCATTATTGTGAACACTCATTTTTGTCTTGGTTTGAACTTGTTCCCCATTAATGAAAGCCCCAGAGTAAGTTCTACACAGAGGAGAGATGTGCAGTTTACTAAAACCCAATTGTTTATACAACAGAACTTGCAGCTTCTTTAAATTCTTGATATGGTTAAACCAAGGCAAAAAGGGTCAACTTTAATTACTCAAGTGCTCTGTCTCGCATCGTGAAACCTATTAGACACTAGGGTTAAGGTCAGCATTGTAATTACCATAGCTCTACTGGAGTTGAAGAAGCTCTACTATTACACATAAGCTGATGATCCAGAACACATTCTAATTGAATTTGAACAAACAAACAAACCAACCAAAAAAAAGCACACCGCCAAAAAAGCCTACAAACCAAAACCTACCCCATTTGGCCTACCACAGCACTGACCATATATTTTCTAATTGGAGACTTAGAAGACAGAAGAGGAGCACACATTCACCAATGTAAAACATATTCCAAAATAGAGAGGCCTTTCAGATTTGAAATCTGATGCTTGGAAACAAGAATGAAAGACCCTCCCTAC
>NW_009717685.1:9207-15661 GCF_000703405.1 Apaloderma vittatum
CCGATTCATGCTGTTGCAGCTACTCTATACCTAGAGGGTCATTTGCTCAGTAACAATTGTAAAGTGGTAACAGCAAGCATTTTAGAAGTGTCAGTCCTTCCAACATCCACAGGTGGATACAAAAGCCACCCCCAATCTAGCCAGCACCTGAGAACCCAGGGCTCCGAGTGCAGTACAGAGGATCTGTAGTGACACAACCTGTTACCTACACGGAACAGCCACTGAAGTTTTTGTAGAATGGCATGCAGAATGAGTACTTGCCTGTATTTTATTTTAAAAAAAAAAAAAAATATTTAAAAGAAAAAATCAGATTCCCTTCTCCCATTTTTGTCCTCTGATATCCCATCCCCAGCTACTGAAAAAGAGATGCAGTAATCTTACTGTTTGTTTGTGTAGCTTAGCCCACTCGAGGGCTCCCATGTACAGACCATCCAACTGTGCAATAATATAGCCAGCATGCCTCCAAAATGGGTCATCCTTATTATTTCTGATTTGCTGTCTTGTCCATTGATCTTGTTTCCTGCAGAGGAACAAACAGGTTGGGGGTTTCTTGGTTTTGTTTTAGAGTATAATTGATAATGCAGGGAAGGGACAAAGATATTATGACCCAATCTTCCTAGTGTTTTGAGGCAAATCATGCTTTGGAATCCAGTAGAGATAAATGTTACATGTCTGCGTGTCAATGTTCAGATCTATGCAACATACCCTGCAGCAGAGGGCCTACATCAGACATTAGCATCAAGGAGAGTTGGACTCGACCTCTCCTACACCACATTTAGCATTCCCTTACAGGCAGTAAAGTGAAACAAGCATCTGATAGGTCTTTTAAATGCCTATTTAAGTATAAAATAGACTGACCTTTGAAAAGCCTATTTCTCTCCCCTAGGTTCAAGCGCAATGAAGGCTTTCTGCTGGTGGTGCTCAAAGAGTGTCTGAGAGCCACCGCTACCCTCCTCTGAGGACAAGGTGGGAGGCCCAACACAACCACGCCATGTGCCAAATGCAATCAAGAGGTTACTGGCCAAACAACCCAGGTTTAGAGCACAAGGCAACACAAGCTAAACAAAGCCTAGGGCAAGAATAGCCAATGTTTTAAAGATCTCCCAGAGTCCCCTCCTTTCCTGTGCACAATGGGCCACAGAAGAACTACAGGTGTTAGTCAGGACCAGATTTCCAGCCTCTTCCACCCTCCTGTATCTATCCATCCAGCGTTATCTACAGCAGCAAAAAACAAGGAATGAATCTGGCAAGGAAGAAAATTATTCCAACAGTATAAGACAGATTTAACTTTCTGGAAGTAACAAGGTGCAAGAAGTATGCCAGAGGGATATGATGGTCAGAGCATTCAGGGCCTAAAGACTTCCAGGACAACACAGCAGTCTGTATCACAAAACTGCTATAAAGCAGCAATGCCGAGTCCACGATATAAGCAATCAAAAAACTATGCAAGAACACTTAGTATTGCCCCCCTCCATCCACCAACACATCTTAGAGGATACAGCTGCTGTATCTGGAGTAAAAAGCTCATACACACTGGTATGGTAGCTATCCCGTTTTTCTCACAAGGATGACAGCAACGCTGAAAAATTAGTGCAGGGAAGTGGTTTTTTTCTTTCCTTTTCACATAAGCTAAAACCAATTAAATTTATATATGTGCACCAATAACAGAATTAGTCAGATGTATAATCCTTTGTGGAAAGCATAAGACATGGAAAAGATAAAAAGTGTCCTTCAGAAAGCACCAAAGTTAAAAAGAAGTACTTGGAATGGAAAAATACAAAACCCTTAAGTCTAAGGAGATTTAAATGGCAATCACAGTTGAGCTTTTCGGTACCTGGCCTGGTGGTTCTCCCACTTGTAGTTTCCCACCAGTGCAGCTGCATTATTTGAGCAGAATTACTTTTGATTTATACAGCCGAAGAGAAAAGGGAATCAGGACTTTTGTGATTAGAACAGAATTTACGTCAGTGGTAGAATACATAAAATGCTAACCTAAGAGAGGAAGGAAAGGATACACAATGCTAAAAAGATTAAGGTGCCAGGAGATCACACTATTCAGCATAACATTCAAAATATCAGCTATTTGGAAAAGGATTTTGACTAGAACGACCTTCAGAATTCACTGGCATTATCCACATGCCCTTGTAGCAATGGTTTTATACATTTCTTTGAAAGAATGAGAATTAGGGAAGGGCATACGCCCTTCTTCACATATATTTACAATTTTTTCATAATAATGGCATTCAATCAGAGGGGAAGGAAGTATATATTTTCCCTAGCCCACAAGAAATAGAATGAAAAACCCTTGAAAATTCCATCAACCTCCAGCACCAAGTCTTGAACAATTTCTTTTCTAATAACTAAATACATACATCATAAAATTCTGAACTCCACTTCGAACGGTGGGATTCTTTATTAGCTGCGGATACATATTTGCAGCATGGTCATACATGTGCCTGAAAGAACAAGAGTAGTAGAAGTTATTCTTTTGCATCTTTTGCTTCCCAAGCCATTTCGCCAGACATATTGGTTGACAAACAACACAGTCCACAAAGTAAGCTTTTCCCAATCACAGAAATTACTTCAGTGTGTGACAACAGCAAAGGTAACACCAAGGATTGCTGACATCAAACTGAAAATAAATGACCTTGCCAATACTGCTGTACAATGGAAAGATAAGCAAGAAGGAAATCAAACTACTTCATAGCAAGACTTCACATTTGGAGGGTATTTGAAGACCAGAAGCATCTTGAAAATGTAAGCACACTAATTTAAAGCACAGGAAAAACAGTTTATTGGAGAGCTATTCTATCTGGAACCAAAGAAAACAGAGGTGAGGAGAACTGCTGATTCAGTTGTGAGAAATATTTCAGCCTCATACCTAGAACATTTTACTTACCATTAACCATGTTCCTAAAAACCTCTAATTTAAAGTGTGTACAAGTTGATCCTATGTGTTCCCACAGAAACTCCCACTCATGTCAGCCCTAAACAGATTCAATTTTATGGAGACCAAAATTACTGTGATTTTGTTGATGTTGAGTTCAGTCAGCCATTTCAATCCAATTAACTAGTAGAAACAAAAGTTGTAAGGTTTTTGTTAGTTGGGGTGGTTTTGTTTGTTTTGTTGATGTCCTTTACATTCCACGATAAAATCATTTGCCCAAAATTCCTCACGAGCCCAGAAGTTAAAAATCATCTTTCCATTTCAGGTGAAATGTAATCAATTGATTCAAGCCAAAATAGAATTTCCAACATTTCTTAATTTGGATCAAACTTAAGCAATATTTCTTTCAGCCACCAAATAAATAAAAAAAAAGGGGGGGGAATATCTAATTATTATTATTTATTATCCTCCAAACAAGGAGGCTAAAACCAGCCAGGATACTACTCTAATCACTGCCTACGCCAGGACAGATGACTTCTAGGTTCAACCATCAGCTCTCCATCCTGCACTCAAAACACGACACAACACAAGGCAGATTTTACACTGGCAATATCTTTTAAGCTGTGATGATGACTGATGTAGAGACTGGGTTAGTTCAGAATCAAGGCACTGAAACAGCTTCTTTACTGGCCTTCTTTCTTGTATAAGCAAACAAATGGCATAGAATTCCTGGAATTTATTTTTGTTTTTTAAATACCCAGTGTTACTGAGACTTTTTCCCCTAGCTGCCCTATTTATTTTTTTTCCTTTTACAAAGCTTTTACTTGCATGGCTTGTATGTTTTCTAAGGGTATTATCCTCTGAAGTAAATTGGATCGTTACAGTAAGGCAAGGCTTTGCAAACGTATCTAAACCCAAATGCATGGCAATTACCAACCTGGGACAAGAATTCAAAGTCTAAACACAGCAAAGCAAAGCCTTGCTTCTTCAAATTAGAGAGGAAGATGACAGGACTGAGGTCAGCTGAGGTTGTATCAGAAAAGAGTACAATTAATGTTGCTTTATATTTAAATACTGTTCTTAGGCACCTGGCATGCCGCAATTAGAACAGATCTGAAGTATGTGCTTAATGTCACAGATTTGGATGTGCTCTGCCATTCCCCAAGGAAAGTGAGGCCTCATTAACACTTCTATTAGCAATGGGGAAGGGAATTCATACCCCAGAAAAACAGAGCAGACATCTTTGGCTGGATGGCAGGACCTTACAGAGAGGTGAGAGACTGGTGATAAAGACAAATGTCTGATTTCCAGACACTACAGATACTAGAATTACATTTATTCCACCTCAACCATGTGTTTTGAAAACTGGTACTATCTGAAGGTGCCAACACTAGAAAGATGAGTCATGCTCTAGAAAAGGCCTGTGTTTCTGCCCTCATTGATAAACAGGTCTGATTTGGTTTTTGCTTTTTCTACCACAAACCTATATAGCTAGAGCTGAGATTAATTCTTCCCCAGTAATCTAAGACAGTCCTGGCACATTTCTTTGGGGTGTTTTTGGGTTTTCTGTTTGTTTTTTTTGTTTGGTTTGTTTTTCTGAATTTGGTTGTCTTGCATTCAGCTTAGGTTCCTACTAAGGACAAAGCATACACTTTTAAGGGAGATATTTTATCACTCTTTTGCTTACATCATGAGGCCTAGCTGTGTCTAGAAGTGTAATGCAAGAACTGAGGTAGCTCAGAATTCCTGGAGATATCAAACTGCAGGCATTGTCAAGCTGGAGTTCCTGCTCACCAAGCAACTTCTGCAGGAACCTGTACTTCAACTTGGGATCAGGCTTGCAAGACGCCCTTCCCAACAACACATCACATCAGAACTCTTCCTGGTAGGACTTCCGGATTTCTGCAGAGAGCCAGCTTGGGTCATTTCTACTTCATGGAATAACTGTCACAATCACATGCAAGGAGACAGCTGGACACCCTGGAGCTCCTCAGGCTACGGGCAGTAATGTGCTGGAGGGCACTCCAGTTACCAGGCATACCCATTGAGGGGCTGTGCATGAGCCACCCAAGGTGACAAGTGACACAGGCATCTTTGCCCCAATAGCTAAACGGTAGTCAATGCAAATAAAACCTTCACCACAGCCAAACACACTGTTACACCCCTCCTTGTTACCAAGTTTTTAAAAAGCAAGGCTGAGTTGTGCAGGCACTGATGCCTGCAAAAGCAGAGAGTATTTAGTGGCACCTTCTCATAAAAGAAGTCACAGTGGTGCTAGAGAGCTTGCCTGAAGAAGGTGCAATGGGCCAGACGGTCCAATGGGAATAGTTAGAAATCGGGAAAGACTGTCTCCTGGTTTTACTTCAGGAGACTTGTGTAACTGCTTCAAAGAACAAACATCTGCCGGCATGTTAATTAGGAATCTCTAGACATTATAAAGGAGAAGTGGAGCTCCAAGAGCAATCTTAGCATCTGCAAACTTACTGAGTTCTCACTACTCCTATGGTTCAGGAAATTGCAAACACACTGTACAAGAAGATTCATTAATTGTGGTTTACTGAATAAATAAATAAAAAAAAACACCAAGGGCATACAACTGAAGCCTGAAGTAACAGATTCTCTGCCTTCTAAGGGTCAGGGGAGTACATCACTAGGTACAGCACTAAGTGCTCCCTAGTCAGAGCATTTACAACGTGTATTCTTAGCTCTCTTTATCCAAAATAGCTTTACAAGACATGACAGAAAAAGTTTAAATTCATAACGACCGGTGAGAAATATGCTTCCGTTGCAGGTACGGATGCACAATGCAGAAAAGACAGCGCCAAAACCCAAATTCAGATGGTATGTAGAGTATCCGGTAGTCAGTTTTATGACAGTAAGCATTTTCAGGTTTTGTGCTGTTAGAGAATTTGTCAGCGGAGATCCTCAAAAAATTTCCTCAGAAAAGAAAGGCTTTAGCTATTTCTAGTTTTGTATCTTAACCCACTCTTACACTTAAATTCCTTCAGAATAGTTGCGTTTCCCACTTGGCTTAAAAGTCAAAGTCTCAAACTCTACTTTTTCACATTGATAAAAACTCTCAAATTCACTTCCAGAGACTTTAAAATCTCTGTTCATTACTATTTCTTCTACCTCCACTTCTCTACAAAGGGTCATCCAGCGTCAGAGATGTTAGTCCTGCAAGAAAAACAGCTAGGGCTATGAACCACACGTAAAGGAATGGGAATACACTTAAGTTTGTTTAAAAAGACAGCCAGGAGACTTATAAATCTCCTGTGGAGGCACAAGGGGAACTGGGTGTAGGTCAGTGTTACTAGAATAGTACTTGTCATCTGCTGATGAGTACACCTAGGTAAAGCCTTAGTGAAAAAAATCTGTTGAGGAATACCCTATTTCAGCATCCCCAAGATCCATACATAGTTTACATAAACCGACTGAACAGCACCTAACAGCAATCTCTCATGCCAAATAACCCAACATCCAGATCTCTCACATAGTTAATTTTCTTTCCTGTCAGGACTACAGGTTGTGCACTCAGAACTCTAGGATTCCTTTACTCTTTCCATC
>NW_009717685.1:15692-25017 GCF_000703405.1 Apaloderma vittatum
TGACAAATATCACTTTACTGAACTTCCTTTATACTCTCCAGAGACCTAGCTGCCTCTCCAGCAAAGTCTACTTGAGTCATATTAACATATCATATGATCAGAGAACTATCCACAAATCTTAAGTGATTTTAAAATGCCTTACAAATTAAATTAAAATCATCTTGTCTAGCAGCTATATCTGACAATTATTCAACAGACAACCTTCCCCTGCTGGCCTGTCCAATGCAGCCTATGGGTATTTATTTCAGTGTTCTAAAAGCAAAGCTGATTAAGCCAAATTCACATCACTGCAACCATCACAAGCATCTCCCAACTGTTCTGCAGCCACGCATCAGAAATTGGGGATTTTTCTTTTCCTGCAACTAAGCTGACAGAGGAAAAGACAGAGTTCATTCAACAACAAACTCTGTGTGTCATGTTCTTAGCTATATCACCAGCTATATAGTACCAGTTAGTATGTCCCAGTGCCATTCCATCTTCCAAATGAGTTACAGAAATAATAGAGTTTGGGATAGCTCACTTTTTTAGTTGGTTGAATTTTTTATTTCTTTTGGTGTTTTGTTTGGTTTTTCTTTTCCCTTAAGGGAAAAAAACGACTCTGTATTCATAACAAGTACACAATTCTGTCAATTTTCAAAGATATGCATTGCAGGAGAGATTCAGTCCCTCAGGTTCTCTTCAACGGGCTTTCAGGACTACGCTGACCCTTTCAGACACACACCAGCCTGCCTTCAGGCCTATCAGTATATCAGCACTTTTTAATTTGTCCCAGAGAGACTAAACTCCTCATGCTGTGAAGTTTCAGTATCTACTCACCAGCAGTTTCTTGACAGCGTTTGGTGAAAAAGGTCCTTAAGGAAGCCTCGCAGTCCTTGCTAACAACATCTCTCCCTGCCTGATCTGCTCTCAGTTGCTTGTGTTGCTGGCCAGTCACCTAACAACAGCCTGGGGAGATCACTGTTCTTTCTGCTACTCCTTTTGTAATGACTTACAATATAGGGCTTACACACTTCAATACACGTTATTCTGTGATTGAATTACTTAATCAGTAATATATGGTACTTGTCTATCTCACCCAAGGTGTTAAGGAGAGCCTGCAGGATGAGGAGGAGAGGGCATATCTTGAGTTCATAATGAAGATGCTATATTTCATACCTGGCACTAATTAAAAGAATGGCAGACGACTGCAAAATGTATGATTAGTTTAAATGGATGAGAATTAAGGGAAAGCACGAAACCAACCAAACAATAAAAACTCACAAGTATACAGGAATCAACCACAAGTGTCAAACTGAGTTGCTTCCTGAGGTACTTACGGAGCTGTCAGATAGCCTTCCAAGAAGCCAGCCGCATACATGATATCTTCGTTGCTTAAGGTCTGAGTGCCATAGCCTGCTCTGATCTCCAGAACTCCCCAACCTGTTGTCTGTATACTGTTGTTGTAGAAACCATAGGCATCTCCGCTCCTGTCCAGTGTATTCCTGACCTGAAGTGTTTTTGCAGCTCTGTTCCAGTACACAGTTGCATAACGGATTTCTATGGTGCAGAAGAAAGGGGACAAGGGAAACAAACATGAGTAGGTATTTCCTATTTAATACTAAAATGTCCAGACAATATTGCAGTAATTTTAAAAAGTTAATTTGATAGCTTTCCATCAGATTTAGTTCCACTATGAGGAGTAACACTAATTTTAACATACTGAGGAGTGACACGAGAACTAAATGGAGTTTTACCAAGACAAAAGCTGCAGCTAAATACTCTCAGGTTACTTTTCAGGAAATTGTCTACAACTCTTTCAGTACAGAACTCCAACACATCTGAGTCTTGACATAAAAACTCAATAAAAGTATTTCCTTACCTGGCAGAGAAGAAAATCTATAAAAATCCTTGTGAAAGTAACCTTAGAACACAGCATGCCTTAGCAACTGCAAAGGATTATAAGTTAACTGTTGACTTTCAACCTAAAGATTCAAAAGGCTATGAAAGTTTTCCAAACATCCTTTCTGGGCAACTAATGGTTGAAGTGACATTATTGAACAGGAGCACTAGAACTCAGTGGATCACAAGCTTAAAGACAAAAGCACCACAGGTATGCAATCCTTTATAAGACACAAAATCTCTGTCACCCAGTCAAAAGAGAATTGATCCCAAGTGTGAAACAAACAGGTAGGAAGGGCACTAGGCTGCTCACAGTTCTGCTGTTAAGAAACATTCCTCATTTTGTATTTTAAGCTTGTCGAGCTAAAGAAGAAAGAGCCAGGTAAACTGCTTTCCAAAAAAACCCAAAATCAAACAAAAACAAACCCACAGCCAACTACGTATCTAATTCAACCTTCCCTAAGACTGGACCTGACTACATCAGATCTCTACTACATCACTACTACAGTATTGCAAGTGAAAAGAGTTCAAAAACCATGAGTCATACTGTTCCTGAAATTATTTGAAAGTTTTAATGGATAACTTCAAAAACACTTATAACTACTGAGAGCCAGCAACGTCTTTATTCACCTGACACTTCTCCAGAGTAAGGCAACTAGTCCTTCCAGTTTATTGCAAGAAATAACCATTTGGTTACTACTAATAACAATTCATACTGTGCATCGTGCCCATAATAACTGCAAAATGGAGAGCTAGATCTAAGGCCGGATGATCTCACACAAAATACTTGGTATGTATTCTATGATAATGGAACTGTAAAAAAAGGCAATACAATGCCAGCACAATACCTAATGTTCTTCAAAAAGCTGCAAGTAAAATGTTTTTGATTAAGCAGGCAGTTTGATTTCAAATTAAGCACACCCACTTTATTCAGTATTCTAAAACATAAAGAAGCTACTTTTATGAAGAGTCGTGGCATATTTGAATGAAAAAGCAAAAATACTTTCCAAGAATTAAGTTCTTTCTGCAACTAATCGCTTTTTGACATAGCAGTTACATAGTTGCTTTAAACCAGTTTTCACCCATTTCAACAGACTGCTGAATAATCTCTGTGACTCAAGAACTGAAAAGCTATTCTCTCCTGCAGTTCCAGAAAGAATAGCTAGAACTGGTTTCTACTGAGAATCACAGAATGGCTGAGGTTGAAGGGGACCTGTAGGGGTCATCTTGTCCAATCCTCTCGCTCAAGCAGGGTCACCTAGAGCAAACTTCCCAGGATCATGTCCAAATGGCTTTCAAGTACGTCCCAGAAAAGAGTTTTTTTACAATCTCTCCGGACAGCCTGTGCCAGTGCCTGCTCAGCCTCATAGTAAAAAAGCATTCAAAGAGAACCTCCATTCAAAGAAAACCTCAGTTTGTGCCCATTGCCTCTGGTCCCATCACTGGGCTCCGCTGAGAAGAAGCTGGCTCTGACTTCTTTACGTCCTCCTTTCAAGTATTCGTACACATTGGTAAGATCTCCCAGCACCTTCTCTTCTCCAGGGGGAGCAGTCCCAGCTCTCTCAGCCATTGCTCACCTAAGAGATGCTCCAGACCCTTAATCACCTTCATAGCCCTTTGCCATGCTCTCTCCAGTAGCTCCAGACCTCTCTTGTACTGGGGAGCCCAGAACTGGACCCAGCACTCCAGGCATGTCCTTACCGATGCCAAGCACAGGGGAAGGATCACCTCCCTTGACCTGCTGGCAATACTCCTCCTGATGCAGCTCGGGGGACAGCTATCCTTTTTTGCCATGGGGACACATTGGTGGCTCATGTTCACCTTGGCCTCCATCAGCACCCTCACTGCCCTCTTCTGCAAAGCTGCTTTTGAAATGGAGAGCCCCCAGCATATATCAATACCTGGAGTTACTCCTCCCCCGGTGCAGGACTTGGCATTTCCCTTTGCTGAACTGCACGAGGTTCCTGTCAGCCCATTTCTCCAGCCTGGTGGGGTCTCTCTGCTGAACAGCAGCACGACCCTCTGATGCATGAGCCGCTCCTCCCAGTTTGGTATCATCAGCAAACCTGCCAAGGGCACACTCTGTCTCATCACCCAGATAATAAAGGAAGATGCTGACCAGTATCGACCACTGGCATACACCACTAGTTACTGGCCTCCAGCTAGACTTTGTACACCTAAGCACTATGTCAGGCTTCTCAACGTACTAAGACTCTTATCATGTTAACAGGAAAAGCGTTAGCAAGAAGAAAATTTTAATATGGAAGGCACTGGGTTCTCCCCCCACCCCCAGCTATGAATAGAAGTTTTTACATGAACCTCTATTTAGAGATGAAGTCATTTCAGGGACTTGGAACACAGTGTTTAAAAACATGTTTTTCATCTGCCAGGTACTGGGGCTATTTAAAGGACTGAGACATGACAGACTTTGGACAACTCTTCAAGCACATGTAATCTCACTTTCCTGTCATCTCCTTAATTATCTTCTGGTAATACATGGGGTGATTGCTACTCTAGCTTAGGAGTAAACACAGGAATCACTCAGACTGAAAAATCTAAAAAGAGAAGAGCAGGCTGACAAGGGTCATCACTGAAGGCCACCTTACACAGCTAAAGTTCACATAAGCAAAGAGGTCAGGGAAAAGGACGTCCTGTGAAGAAGGGGTACAAGGGGTTAGTGCAGAACACAGCTAACCTGTTCAGCAGCAAAGGGGAAGGCTGATTCCAAGCAAGAAGCCCATGTAGGGCAGAGAAGAGACAGGCCCAGTACACAGAGACAGCTGAGGAATGGGTAAAAAGAGCAAGAACAATGTAGGGGAAAAAGATTCATTTCTTTAATCAGCTGCGAAGGCATGATGAGTAGTCAAGGGGAACCAGGGCAGCTGCGTGGTGTTATTTGTGCCCACAGACTAAATAGATATGTCAAAGAAACTTTCTTCTGCCTAAAGAAAAATAGCAGTTGCTTTCTTTAAAAAAAAAAAAAAAGCAGCTAATGTCGGTGCCAGACAGACTGATCTGACACAGGTACTCTAACACAGCAGGCTGCGTTTCTTTGTTTTATGCTCTGCCAGAGCATGAACATGCAGAGCTATTTTCGAAAGTCAGAACAAACTTTAAAATTACCCTTGCAGTTTGCCCTGCCCTAACTTCTCCAGATGACTAATTCAAACTGAAGAAAACCAGGACTAGAAGGTGATGGGTAGTAGAGGAAAGATTAAATTACAGAATAATTTGCAACAAACCTGGGGAGACCTTCACAGGAACAGCATCAAGGTAGCTGTCATAGATGTGGCTTAATAATGCTAGAAAAAGCCCATTTCCCACTACTGATTTATTTTTCTTCCCCAATTCATTCGCTCATCATCCCATTTCGCCTCATTAATTTTTCACATTGCTTTCCACAAATTTCATTGCCCTTCTCTAAAGTATAAAAATATCTTCATATGGAATTGCTATGTTTATTTCAAGGAACTTACATAAATTCATACAATAGTTGTTATAATTTAAAAGAAAAGCCTTTATCTCGCTACAGATGGAGTTAAAACTACAAGCTTATAAATCTGTGCACACTTAAATAATCCTTACACTACACCGTAATCAAAGCATTTGCTATCATCTACTCTGTCACAGTTTTAATCTGCATTCATCTAAACTAGCAGTACTACCTTTGCCATGAAAACCATCCAGAACTGAAGGATAACATGAAATATAGATATACAAGAAGAAACCGCACATTTCCAAACACTCCCATACGCATCCTGCAACAACAGGAACCCTTCCCTTGAATAATGCTAGCCTTTTTGTATTTGTTATTTGGAGTGTGAGGCATCTCTTATCTCAGCAGTTGTACTGGCAACTTCTGACATATGAACCACATGCAACGCCTCCATGAGTCTACAAATCCTCCTTCTATGAATCAACTTTTCTCCCCACCGTGCAACCAGCCAGCCAGGAGAACCGCCCAGCACCAACGATGCACAGTCCCACCACAGCCCCCAGTGCACTGAACAGTGGAAGACAGAGGTGGAGAAGTGCAATGACAAAAGAAGCTTGGAAATAAGCAAGAGCCCCTTCTCCTTTCTGCAGTCAGCACAGACTGGGAGGAACCTCTCCTCAAACTGCCTCTTTTTAAAGACACAACGATGCTTCTGCCAAATAAAGATACAGAAATAGGGACTACAGTTGGGTGTATGGAGTGAGTGCTGGAATTTCTTCCAACAGGTGAGAAGTACTTGCTTTTTGCCAAGATTATACCCTAAATAATGGAAAAATGAAGATATTCTAGCTATGGATAGGAGGTGGTGGTAGTCCCCTTCTTTTTTAAGCTGAAATGCCAAATCTGTTCTTTACTGTTTTGGCTCAACCCAGGCATTTCTCAGGTTATGTTAAAAGTGGAGTTTGCCTTATAATTGGTGGGAGCAGGAGAGCTGAAATACATATATGTTTGTGAAAACATGGAGAAAGTAACGGAAGGAAATAAAGTGAAAGGACTAACGCAAGATAAAACAGAGAAAAGTAGATGCTGAAGAGGACATGAAAGAGTAGCAGTAGCTCGTAATGAAAGAACAGAACAGAGAAGACAAGGAGGAAGAACAAAGAGCAGTATGGGAAGATGGCCCAGGACTATCCAAACATACTATCTGATAACTGCCACTAATACTTAAAATTTAATAATTACACCTACAAAAATAGCATCTGACATGCCTTAAGAATGCCAGTAAAATTTGTTTGGCAACAGGCAAGAGGTGCTTTCCTTATGTTTTTCTAGCTGTAAGTTGTTTTTAAAACCCAGATGTATCTAGATGAACTACTAGACTTTCTAATTGGAGAAATTAACAGAACTCCATTCTACTTGTAGATGTAAAAGCTGCAAGGTGTGGAGATGAGAATTACAATTCACATTCTTCCTTAGTCTCAGAAACAAGCTAACTCAGAAGCTATGAAACACTGGTTAGGTTGCATGTAACAAGCCAAATAGAGAGTTATCTCCTAATAACAGGAGCCGGCTCCCTTAACTACTAATTTTTCATCTAAATTTTACATGCTTATTTATCTGTGGCTTTTCAAAGGTGAAGCCATTTTTTGTAGAAGTGTTCAGATGCACTTCATCGATTCCACCCATACACCTTCCACTAAATAAGGAAGCGATCACTCTACTGTTTCGCTGAAAACAAGTTTTGCACAACTTAAAATCAGACACACACAAAAAATGCACAAAGTTGCACATCTCCTGTGTTCAGTACAGCCCTTCCTACAACTAATGTTCGGTAGTAAAGATCATTAGCATGGTATATAGCATTTTATTATTTCAAGTCAACTGTAAGAAGCATCATCATATGTTTCTGTTCAATTCTGTGATTTGATAGAGCTTGTCCAATTTCCTCAGTAAGAATTTCAGAACCATTCTTTTAACAGTTGAAAAAGGCTGTATACTTCTAAAGTACAACTGCAATTTCAAAGTACTGTTATGATTGGAATCCATTACAAAATTAATGTTAAGTACCTCAGGACTTCTTTAGAGATTAGCTTAAGCCACAGAAGAACATAACAGAAAACACAGTAATTTTCAATTAAAGGAATAAATGCTTTCTTGTTCTGCTTGAATATAAGCTATTTGTGTTTTCTAATCTACTGGCCTTAATTCACCCATTTCCTCATACTTCTCAGGTCTAAGTAATTTTTCAATTTACCTCTAACAGGCCTGTCATTATTTAATGCTTAATGCCCCAATCCGTGCTTACATGAGAGAGAAGATATATTCAAACATGAACTACAAATGAAGAGTTTGAGTCTCGTATAGTTTTCATGTTCAGAAGGACACTTACTAGTAAAGCTTAGCCAATGCAGAAAACTTGCCAGAACAGTTACAGGTCCCCATTACAGGTTATCCACAGAGAAAACAAAAATAATAATTTTATGAGGAGCTTCACTCATCTTACAGTCCCTAAATTTAAGTCATTTTTAGGAAAGAACGTTCTCCAGAAACAGTTTCCAAACAGTATGATGAAGAATCTTCAAGGTATTAAAAATGCTAAAGAACAATGAACCAATTTAATTTTTAAAAAATAAATTAAAAAAATCTAGACAATTCAGTGCTGAAGGCCAAGTTTACTCCGTTAAATAGCCTAAAGGTATTTCTATTTGCTGCTTAGTAGTATTCTACTGGTACTTCAACTATGACGCGAGGAATCCGTCAGGTACTAGCTGAAACTACATTATACCCTAAACTTCCCTTTCACTCCCTCTGCACAATTCATAGTTCATCCTTCCTTCAGTCCTGCTAACACAATACTAATGTTTTTGCGAAATCAGGTAAAATTTGGAAAGTAGGTCAGCAAGATAGAACTGAGGGCAAAAATCTATGCTTGTAACATTTTTGACACATTAAAATAACTGTTACCTGAATTGTCCTTGTTTAGGAAAAATTAATAATTAGTGATTTCCTAGAAGATAAGCATTGAATCCAGCTTATAAGATCTTCAGAATCTACTGAAAGCGGCAGAGGGAGATACTCTCCTGCTGGGATTTGCTCCTCAACAACCCTAGTATTGCTATCAGTACAAGTGATATCCAGAATTCTCTTAGGGACATTCTACTCCAAACAGCCCCACTTGTCACTAACCTTTACTGATCTTCTAGAGAGAGCTTCACTTTCACAAACTCCACACTTGCTCAGTATTCTCTTAAACCCCCTCCTCCAACAACACCTTTCTCTACCTTTCCAGTTGCTGGCAAACCTGCTTCATACTTGGAAATGAAAAACACCAACAGTAATAACGCTATGTTCCTATCTCACTGGCATGTCTTCTCTAGTACATAGTTAGATACTCCAGTGTGTCCACAGCTGCAATGATTCTCATGCAAACCCCAGCGTGTCCACAGCTGCAATGATTCTCATGCAAACCAAGCACCAAATCAATTTTCAAGCAGGAAGACAGAGTTCTTTGGAAAACTGTGAAGCTCACCAAAACACAAATGAATTTTCAAGCAGGAAGACAGGGTTCTTTGGAAAACTGTGAAGCTCACCAAAACATGCCATCACAGCATCGGCCAAATTCTGTTTTACCTACATCAGAAGTTACAACAAGAATAAAACTTTAAAGTCAGGACTGAAAAGCCATAGCAGTCAACAAAACGAAGCTCAAAAGTATTACCGAAGTGTCACTTGCTGAATTACCCTAATTGGAGCCTTACAACTTTGACCGGAAAAGGCATTATATTACACAAACATATGACGGGAAAACAACCACAAGCGCAAAATTAACACGGTGTTTGTACCACAGAAAACGAGTTTGATTTTTAAGGGGTAACTACATATTGGTATTTACTCTTACTGCAACACAAGTCTGTCAACTGGTAAAACATCAGATCCCACCCCGATATGGGTTCTGAGGCAGAGGCGATGCCTTGTGCCCACAAGGCACCACTCCAGCCCTGTCACAGGCCC
>NW_009717685.1:25027-25248 GCF_000703405.1 Apaloderma vittatum
CCCAGCCCTGTCCCAGGCCCGGTCTCGCCACAGGCCGCAGCACCAGAACCAAGCACCCACCCTCCACGTCAGCCCCGCACGCCGCCCCACACGAAAACCTAGCACCGCGAGGCAGCCTCCCGGCTGTTAAAACTCTTCCTTTCGCTCCCCTCACCCGTTTCGGGATGGGGAAAGATGTCTGGAAGGCGGGCCGGGATGAAGTGCCGGCACTTAACACCCAC
>NW_009717686.1:0-3757 GCF_000703405.1 Apaloderma vittatum
CAAAATCCGGCCAGGCCAACCCAATACACTGTGCTGCTGCTGGTGGCACACCAATGGGATATGAGCAACGTTTGGACCTTATTAGGAGCTATTAATCATCCTATTTTCACCTTAGTCCTGTGCTGTGTGCCTGTGGCACTGTTCCCACACCAGTGTTCTTTTAGTCAAGGCAGTCGTCTTGTACTTTGGGTATCTCACTGCTTCACCAGCACTCCTGTTGGCTTCTTCATCCTCTGCTGGAAAAAATCATAAAAGATAACAAATGATCTCAGTCTTCTTTTTGAGCTGTGAAAGCAAAATATCAGCCAGTATTTTGTATAAGGAAAACTCACCCTGTAATGGGAGAAGCAGCAGAGAGACAGAGAATGTGGTGATCTCATCTTATCAGCTGTCCTCCACCAAGGAGAGTCCACTGGAATGCCTCTAAAGCTCTTCTCCCTTCTGTTGAAAAGAAGCTGAGCAAAGGGGAAAGATTTCTGAAAAGGTAACAACCTTTTTCTGAACAGTCGTAGGTGCATTTGATGCATTCTGCTATCAGTTGTGCCATCTGAAAGAAAGACTGCCTTACACTTTTATTATAGTCACTATGAATCTTCTAAATCTTAACAGGAAAGCCATCATTCTGTTTTCTTGGGTTCTGTGGTTGAAAGACTGATTTGTTCTGCCACAAGAGTCTTGAGTTTTAACTGTAGGGTAACTGCACCAATGATAATGCAAAAAGGACCCCATGAAAACGCGCTGTATTACTTGAAAGACTGTGCAAAACTAAAATCTGAAGTGCTAAATTACTGTAAGTTTTCAGGTAAGATTTCTATAAGACTTCAAATATTGAAAAAGAACTGAAGGAATTCAAAGTAAAACGAAATTTTAGCTTCAAAATAAAATGACAAAAAGTCAACCTCTAGAAATAAAAAAGACTAGAAAATTATCTCTGAAACTGTGCTGAGAATAGATGTAATAGAAGAAAGCCCAGATGAACTAATTTTCTGATTTTTAGTGTTAGAACTATCATGCAAGAGTTAATTTGCTACAAAGAAAAAAAAATAGCTGCAGTCATGATGAGAAAGAATGGACCGATTAAGTCAACCCAGTGGTCTTTCTAATCACTGAGGGAGGGTAAAAATTTTGGGAAGACCTTATTAAGGAAAGGGAAACAAAGCTGAAGACTAACTGTACATTACAGATCAATACTAACTAATCTCAAATTTATCTTGCTGAGAGAGTAGAGTAGGATGCTGTGCATATGAAAGATGATATTCAGTGTAGGACCCTGATCCAGAATCTTCTTGCCTGTGTAAAATCAATATGATTATTCTTGGCAGAAGTACATGTGGAGTAAATAAGTACAAGTTTCGTTCCTAAATTTGCAACACCATTAAGAAGTTCCGCTGGAGATTCATTGATTTAACAGTTGTGGAAGGGGCTATATCCCTGACCATATTTCTGTTAGGAAACAGGGTCTGTTAATCATTTAAGCATTCTCACTCGCTTACAAATTTCAGACTGGGTCCTTTGAAAAGCTGGCATACTGTATCTTTAGTGAGTGGGCAAAGAGAGGACTTTGGGGAATATAATGTCAATGCCCAAGCAGTACAACTCACCAGTATAAATTAATTTCTTACTTTTCAATAGGTAGTTTATTTTGTGACCATTTTAAATATAGCTGAATTTATTTTTTTATACTGCTTAGAAGAGAGGCTATTTTTTTATTTCTGTTTGTAGTGACTGAACTTAATATGAAACATGAAGGAAATCTTATATATTCACTGGACTTCTCTTCTTTGAAATGATTAGGGGTCTAATCACATTTCTATGTCCTCATATTCTTCATTTTTAATTTTATTCACTCAACAAAAATAATCTCCCTTCCAATTCAATGCCCTGTTTAGAGAAATTTTGAGTTAAATTAAAAGAAAACAAGTGTCCCCCTTTATATTATTTTATAAGTTGACACAGTAAGCTTAAATTTGAAAAGTTTTATGAAATACAGTTCTAGGAATCTTGAACAACAGATGGTGGATAAACACTATACACTTTGAAATTTGGTAGTCGTAGCATTTGTTCTGTCTGTGCTGTGGATTCACTCTCAGTGGATGACTCACACACAAAACTGCATTCACAGATAACACAGAACAAACTTCAGTTTGGATTTGAAATTTTCTTGCCTTCCAGGCTGTGCTGTCTAGATGCTTCTAATGAAGCAGTCCGACCTTGTGTATGCCAGGCTACCTTGTTGAACAGAAGATGTTTTTGTTAACTGTTGTAACGATTTTCATCTTTGTGCTGACATTTTAACAAAAAGTTTCCAGTAATTAAGAACCTTTGTGGGTAGCCAGTATCAGAGTGGGAAAAAATTAATTGCTTCTTGTAAGTCAGTAGGTTTCTTAGTGAAATGTGTAAGTAGGTTAGTAACATGTGTTTGTTCAGTTTTACCAAAGGGCTCTTTGTTCATTAGTGCTAAATTTGACTGGGAAATATCTTTTTAAAAATAATTAAAAATGCCTATTGCAGAAACATTTGGATTTAAAGCACTGTAAGTATCTTGTCTCAAAATGAACGTGGAGCACTTTGGGAGAACAGAGGGTGGGTGGCGATGCCAAACCTGTCCCCTTTTCCCTTTTTTGTTGACACATGTGATGGTGATGTAGGCTCAAAGATGGGGCATTTCTAAAATCAGGCTTGCTAGAAAGGGTCAAATATTTTTTACCTAGGTGCTCAAGCATTCAATCTGTCTACTGTAATATCGATGTACATGTAAAATTGTATCTCTAAAATCCCAGTATCGTGTTGCAGCTTTTGGCACAGATCTAACAGTTGCTTGAGGCTAAAGTTGAAATCTTGTCTAGTAGTCACAAGCAAAACTTTTTAATTCATTTTCAAAAGCTTCAGAAGTTTCTCTTATAATATTCTAAATCCTCTTATTGTTTATACATTTGTTGTTTTGATAGCATATTTTGAATTCTACAGAGAACCTCCTGGTAGCCACTTGTTAAATTAATTGTAATGCACATTGCAGCATAGTAGTGTTTTTGTGAATTAATCCAACATTAACTACAATGTTTCTGTGTCACTGCACTGAATTCTTAATTAGAATTAAAATTTCCTCTCTCTGTATAACTACATAATTATCGAATCCTTTCTTTTTCTGGTTTTGTACTTCTGTGGCTTCAAAAAGTTAAACGATTAAATGCATTGACTTCTCTTGTCCACTTTGTACCAAGGCACGCAGTTGTAACAATTCAGAACAGGCAAGACACATGAAGTGTTTCTGAATTTTGAATAGGTGAAGGGGACAGGATAGTACTTGCTCATCATCTTGTGCTGTTGTCTTCTTGTGCTATCTCCATGTTGCAGGAAAAAATGCTTTAAAAACTTCTAAGGCCTTATTCATGGAAGTGATTTGCAGGAGGGAAAGGTCTGGGTGAGATTTGTATGCATCAGGATTCTGTAAGTTGTAACTTGCCAAATATCCTGCCTAAATTTGTATTTTAAAGGAATGAAGATGAAAGGGTCACAATATATCATGCTCCACACCCACTTCCCCACATCCCACATTTCCAAATTTCCCATCATAGGAAAATCTTTGCTAGAAATGAGGGATTTTATTTTACTTTATTGAAATCTGGTGTATAGCTGATGTACACCAAAACTATGCATCACTTCAAATATTGTTAAAGCAGTGACGTTTCCCGGGAGAGAAAGCTGAGGCAGGCATTAAAATGGATTGATACATGTAGAACATTCATCTCCTCTTTCC
>NW_009717686.1:3788-31034 GCF_000703405.1 Apaloderma vittatum
TTCCCTGTTCATGTATCTCACATCTGATTACTGAGAAAACAAATATATTTTTAAATTTTTTTTCCTTAAGATAAGCCTTTAATAGCCACTACATTCACCTGTTCAGAAGTTGCTTGTTGACTCACTGTTGCTTTGATTCAGAATCTAAACCCTTTATGTCAACTTTGGCATTAAAGAACAGCACGCACACCCTGGAATTTTTGGTCACTTTTACTCCCACCAGTTGTAGACCATCCCACAATTTTGCATGGATATTTTTATTTTTATCCTGGATAACTTTGGAGACAGTGACAAACCTTAATAGATGTTAAAAATTAGTTTTCTGTGATACTTGGTGGGGTTTTTGATGGATTTTTACCTTTCACATACATTTGCTAGTGAGTAGATTGCTGCAGTGACAATGTGTAATTTATCTTCCTGTTAAAGAATTTTAGTGAAAAATTTTATTGCAGTTGACTCCTTTCTTTTTTTAAGGACGTGGCCACTATTAGCAGTAGATTTATACAAATATTCTTAGGCATGCAAATAAAATTCTGATGCAGAATAGAGTCTGTGGACTTCACAAAGTATAAGGAAAATGTACTGTAGAAGACATATATACGTTAATATATGTTTGACTTTAAGTTGATGTATATCGTGGGAATTGAGACATGTTTGGCCTTCCTCACGGAGAGGGTGCTCAGGCACTGGGATGCACTGCCCAGGGAAGTGGTGGAGTCACCGTCCCTGGAGGGGTTTAAGGAGAGGCTGGATGTGGCACTTAATGCCCTGGTCTGGCCCATGTGGTGGTGTTGGGTCATAGGCTGGACTTGATGATCTCAGAGGGCTTTTCCAGCCTCAGCAATTCTGTGATTCTGTGATTCTGTAAAATAACAATGTTTGTACTTTGAATAATATTTTAAACAAACCTGAAAAGATAAAAATATATAGCTAATATTTATTAATGCAAATAATACAGGTTCTTTGTGTTAAATATTTTGGGTTAATACCTTCTTTCTCTGTAGTGAATTTCCAGAAGGAGTCTTTAGAAAAAACAGCCAAGATACCAGCCATGATTTCTCCTGGCGGTTTCTACTCCACTGCACACCAACAAAAATTTTATATCTTCCACAAGTTTCTTGGGAGAAATAGGTAAAGTGAAAGGAAAAAAGAAAACATCATAAAAGTACTTTTCTGGGGTGTGGGAAAATGACATTGACAAGGCTCCTCTGCATGATGTGTAACAGGGATTTGTCCGTGATGAATACCTAGCTTTGCTGAGGTGTGTCATTGTCCTGTTGGACCTGTTCCACTTTGAATAGACAATTATATATTCATTAGATCAGAGATAGTGTGCCTAGTGATTAAGGCACTCCTTTGAAATGTAAACCCCAGTGGTGCCTGTTCTAGAACAATAGTTTGGTTCAGGTTTTGCAGCATAGATGAGTTCTTCGTCAACAACCTGCTGGTTATTCTGATTTCATTCTTTCTCCTTCTTGCTTTTTGTCACCCTTTCTTATCTCATTTTTCTCTTTCGTTTTAGAGCATAGATTGTATGCCAAGACTAAGAAACTATTAAATGAAGGTTGATTGCAACTGATAAATGTATGTGAAACATTTTGACTTGCACCAATTTTCGTGCTGATGAATTGCAGTGCAGAAGTGTCTCTTTCTATACTGTATAAACAGAGTGCATGTAGCATGCCTAGGCGAATTGAAGATGTTCTATTGATTATATCCTAAAAGCCAGGTAAAATGGATCCACCTATTTTATGTGCAATCATCCAAAAAGATATGTTTATCTTTCCTCATTCCTACAGCTCTGTATATTTTGCTGATGTTATGCATCAGGATTTTACAGGTGTTATTCATGAGGATTTCAGGAAATGTAGTGGTGTAATGTTCAGTCCCTTGCTTCAAAACCCAGTACAACATCTTAGCTCTGAATGGGGTGTGAGAATTCTCTCTCCTGTAGGAGGAGGGTGTGGGAATTAAAAAGTCTTGGAATGGCAATAGCTAATATGCATATTAATGACAAAAAGTAGAGAAGGAAAGTTTCACTGCTAGGGGTACTTACAAATGCTTGGTTAATAACAATTTTCCTTTTAACTGAAATAGCTTCTTTCTCTGAATCTATCCAGTACCATTGAAAAGTAAAGTTACAGTAGGAGGCTGTAGTTTTAGGAGCATACTGCTTATTTTTCTGTGACTATTTTAAGAGTAAAATTTCAAATCCATTTGCACTCCTGGAGTATAGACACAGAATCCTTTTCCCTTTTTGTAGGGCTATTTCTTCCAGGTTTTATTTATGCAGTTAGTTTACTGTCTGGGGAGATGGTCGTGATGAGTAAATTCTAAGAACAAAATACAAGCAGACTCATATTATTTCTGAAAGTGACTACTCCCAAAAGGAATAAAAAAAAAAATCTACTGCTAACACTAAGATAACTACATCTGAAATTCAGGAATTCAGATAAAAGATTGGACATTCAGAAGCGTGTACTTGTAGCCTCGCTGTTTCTTTTGACATAGGTGGTAATTCTGTCAGATATTAATAACAATAGTTTGATTCTTCTGAAAATGCCACTCATCAGACTTATTACTGCTATACTTAAAGAGGCTTATCTGTGTTTGACCTAGAGGCATCTGGGCTGATGTTCTTTCCATAGAGAGTCTGAGATCAAGTGAAACATCTTTGCTGGCTTTTCCTTTTCTTGTTAAAAATTGTACATTGCTCTACTTCTAGTCGAACAACTTCTCCTGGTTTGAGGGCACCAGGATGGAAGTTTTTCGGGGCTGCCTGGACGGTGTGGCAATCACAACTGGGGAGGAGGAGCAGCTGTGCCTGTGGGGAGGAGGGGATGGGTCAAGTGACCCAAATGGACCAATCATTATATTCCTTCCCAGGGTGCTCACTATATAAGGGCCCTTAAGAAAAGCCAGAGGGGTTTTCTTAAGTGTCTGCTGTGCTGAAAGGATTGCTATTGGCTGTTTGTCATCTCTTCCTGTGATACTGGTGGGTTTCTTTCCTGTTTCCTCACGGCACAGAAGCATTGTTTCTTGGGACAGGTCACTTTCTCATGCATCCCCAGGTGGGAATGGCACAGATGCTCCAAAGCTTCCTTTTCTGTTTTTTTTTGGATTGTCATCAGGACTCTGGACACTTCTATCTGCTGCTGAGTCCAATCTGGGACTTTTCTTCTCCAGACCTAGTTGTCATCCAGAGGGAACAGGCCCCTTATTTACATATTCTCTTGCATCTTTGAATATATTTGTGTACTTATACAATATCTGTATGTAATTTAACATCTTCATTGTTATTTTTAATGTTATTTTTTTTCTATTTTTTTTCGACCTCAAAGTCTCTCTCTCTGGTTCTGCTGTTATCCTTCCCTGCGAGGGCAGTGGGGAAATCACAGAGAACACCTGTCAGAGTTTAGTGGCCAGCCCAGCTTTAAGCTTTGGCAGTCTCATTTGTCTGTTAAGAGTCTTAGCTTAGGCTCTCTTCCCCAGCCTGTATTCCTGCCACCTCCAAGAAGGCAAAAGTGACATCTGTGCAGGTGTGGAGAAGACTTTTCTTTCCCAAGAATCACAAGACTGTTACTTTTTGCCAATGGTTCACTGACAGCCACCTTTCAAATAATGTTACTAAACTTGAAAATTACTATTAGCTTATCCTAGAAATTTTAAATATGATTCAATATGACTCATTATTGTGACACATAGCTCAGATGGGACATGGAAATTTAGAATTTCTTTAAATTTTCAACAAAAAATAGCATATGATATTATACGTTATTTTATTAATATTGTTGGGAATGTTAGTCTAGTTCTGTTGTGTTGTGTTCTGTCTGTTTATTTATATACGTGCATACAGTATTCAGCACACTAGTAATCATTTTACAAGTGTTGATGTAGTAAAGCCACAGTGACTGTTATCTCAACTGGCTTCTAGAAAGGCAGGAAAATATTGCCTAAGGGATGTCTTCAGCCAAGTCTGGCAAACACATACATGGTTAAAAATTGCTCTTCTCTCCTTCCTGCCAGAAGGACACCTATGAAATTAATTTTTCTAATGCAAAAGACCTGTACATTTCTCATGACAAAATTAATTTGTTTAGTTTCAAAGAATTATGTAAAAGTTATTCTAGGTACAGTTTTAGCTATGAGTTTTATCTGACTTTTATAAAGTGTATGTCAAAAAGTCCTTTTGGCTTATGAATGTTCAGGTACAAATCTTGGAAAAAAATTTTTTTAGGGACATATATGTGCAAAATATTTAAATACAATGTAATTTTTGAGATAAAATCTAGAAGGGAAGCTTTTAATGATTGAACAGTTTTTTGGCTGTCAGTAGATTTTGAAAACTCTTTTTTATATTTATGACACTGATATTTCATAGAAGCAGAGAATAATTCAGTTTGGAAGGAATTTGTGGAGCTCATTTAGTCCAAGCTTCTGCTCAGAGACAGATATGTATATATGTAAAGTGCCTATCACCATATTGATAAACGTTCTTTGGAACCACTCTGATAGCAGGGGTAGGAATAGGAGTCAGCCTGTCAGTACCTCAGCATTTCTGTTTCCAACCAATTTAAAAAGGAAAAAAAAAAAAGAAAAAAGAAAAAGAGAGCCACAAGTTTTGAAACTATGCCAGGTTGCTCAGGGTCATAGCCAGACAGATTTACTAAGAATAAGAAACAAAATGGACACTGAAAAGAAATGTTAGAATAAAATAGGGTCAGCACAAAGCTGAAAAAAAAAAGAGGTTTAGATGTGTGTTTGTGACACACAAAGAATGAATTGCATTTTATGTCATTTATCTTTCTTTTATTTCTTCTCAGTGAAATCTACAGCGAAACCATAGGGCCTGAAAGAAAAGTGTTATACAGGATAAGAAAGTGTTTCAAAAGCTTGCTTAAACGAGTATTAAAAGAGAAGGTAATGCTAAGCTCTGTGTTCTTAGCCACTAGAGTAGTGCATTGATGGCAAAGTAAGTGACACAATAGCAAGAATAATCATTTACCTTTAGGGTTTGTGTTTGAATTTGAAAGCCTCAAGGGCCTTTTAGTTCATCAATAGTTTAATTGTTCATTCCAGATTCCATACCTTAAAGATCATGACTGAATAAAGAGGCAAATTAAGTGCCCTCGTGGCCAAGAAGGCCAGTGGCATTCTAGGGTGTGTTAGAAGGGGAGTAGCTAGTAGGTCGAGAGAGGTCCTCCTGCACCTCTACTCTGGCCTGGTGAGGCCACATTGGGAATATTCTGTCCAGTTCTGGGCCCCTCAGTTCAAGAGAGACAGGGAACTGCTGGGGAGAGTCCAGCGCAGAGCCACAAAGATGATGAAGGGAGTGGAACATCTCCTTGATGAGGAAAGGCTGAAGGAACTGGGTCTCTTTAGCTTTGAGAAGAGGAGGCTGGGGGGTGACCTCATTAATGTTTATAAATATGTCAAGGGGGAGTGTCAGGAGGACAGAGCCAGGCTCTTCTCAGGGATGTCCAATGGCAAGACAAGGGGCAAGGGGTTCAAGCTCCAATGTAGGAGGTTCCATAAAAATATTAGGAAAATCTTTTTCACTGTGAGGGTGATGGAACACTGGCACAGGCTGCCCAGACATTCAAAACCCAATAACTTCTTGGGTTATAATATGTTAAGAATGTGATAAAAGAAATATCAGATCGCATGATGAGAACAACTGAATATACTAATTTCATATCTGTGAATACAACAGTCAAATAAAAAAGAAATTTGTATTATCCTAGCACCTGTAATATACTTCAGGAGTCTCAAATACCCCTAAAGTGCTTTACAAAGAAATGCTAGAGTGATCATGTGATCTTTACAAATAAACCCATTTAGGCACGTAGAAGGTTTTCAAGGCAGAGGCTTAGAGCTACAAACTGGTTTAATCAAGGAGTTTCCACCTAGTCTGAAGACAGCCATTGGGGTGTTCATAGCATTGATTTATCAGCACAAAGGGATGGGAGTTGTCATCCATTAGAGAGGAATTGCAGTCATCAGTAGGACTTTTATTCTTTCCTTTTAATTGCCAGCCCTATGCGGTTAAACCCTGTTGGTTTCCACAGATTCAGTAAAATCAAGTTTCTGTTCCCTAAATCCTTGTAAAAAATGTGACTGTCTACTTCTGTCAGAGTTACGTTTAAACATGTCTTACTTTCTTCAGTTTTTGGAGAAAATTGCGCTTTGAAAGCATTGGTGACAATCGTGTCAAAGTTTTTAAAGTATCCTATCTCTTTAATAAGCTTTGCTATTCTTTCAGTTCTTGTTAGTTTTTTACGTTTATTCTTCCCCAACCTCCCTGATGTCTAGTTACTATTATCACTTAGTGAGTACTTTCCTTCCCTTGATCTAATTTTTTCACTGTTGATTTTGTGGTCCTGGGAATTCAAAAGGCTCTTGGGGTCTGGTTGATAAGAAGTCTAGTACTAGCCTGGAGTGACATAATATGATAAAGAAAGATTTTATTTTTTTTTGAAACCTGTCACTCCTCACAAACTGCACTTCCCTTCTCCAAAGAACATGTGTCTGCGCTTTGAGGAAACGTTTTGGATATATCGTTTTCTCCCATACTCCTTTTCAGCCACTCATTAGACTCTGTTTTCTGCAACATTTATTTGCTTTCATTGTATGGAGTTAACCAAAGAAGGACATAAAATGCCTAACTTTTCTGTATGAGACAAACTAGGTGACATCATATCTTCCCATGTTGCTGAGAAAGACTATTCCTACAGATAATGCTGAAGAAGGGTAGGAAATACATTCAAGAAAAAGTAGGTACACATGTCTGTCACAGCTCAGAAGCTGTTAATGTGAACATAATAGAGTTACAATAGTAAAAACGAATCCTGAAGAGAGTTCACGTCTGTCCTTCTGCATAAATCTGCAAACAGGCACCGGACGCACTAGTGTTTTTTCGAGAGATTTCTTCACGTTGATAGTGATTTCATTCCTTATCTAGATTTGCTCGTTTACAGTGTTGTAGATTTCACATGTATTATGAGAAACCAAATCCACTTGATGTTTCCTAAAATCCTCCTTCTTGAGTGCTGTGCTTCATCTGAGAAGATCTGAGAGAACAGTATCCCTCCACAGATAACAAGTGACAATAACGTATAAAGCAGTTGTAGTCATGTGCATTGTGGTTTTGTAATGAATGTGCTGAACCTGATAAGGGGCTTGAAAACAACAAATGGCACTGTGAGAGAGGAAAATCTGTGCCATATGGAGCATAATAGAACTATGAAGTCCCAGAACTCTGACTCTGGAGAGTGTGCCAGCATATGTGGGAGAAGTGAGAATTTCACGAATTATGGTACTCTTGAGTAGATTTGAAAGTACAAAAGACTTCACCAGAACTGTGATAAATATGTAAATGTCTGTGTTCTCTGAATGAGACAGAAATGTGATTTCAATATTAGGTTTGGAAACTTGAGCTATGGATAGAACATGGTAGAAGAAAAAGTACAGTCTAATATAGCACAGGCTATAATGGTTATCTGAAAACATTGCTGGAATGATTTAAGTCTAAAGATAGAATTAGGTGTGGCAGGATTAGAAAGGTCCACTATTAGAGTGGGAGATGACCAAAGAACCACATGCTGTGTGGCAGGAAACGGTTTGGTTGTTTAGCATGTATCACGCTTTCTTCAGAATATAAAAACAATGCCGGTATAGATGCCAGATTGTGAAAGAGTTGCAAAGCTGAATCCTGTCTAGTCTTAAAGATTTTAGAGCCTTGAGTAGGTAGGTTTAACAAACGTTTGCTGTCAAAATCCTGAATCAGATGGAAGTGTTTTGTGTATAATAAAATCACCTGTTCCTTTCAGTGGGATGGAGCATTAACACATTAAGGTGTTCTTGCAATGTGGCTGTGTGCTGCTGAACTGAGCATTGCTGAGTGGGCTGTAAAACACCCCAGTATATGGGTACCATTGAACTAAGCATGGCTGAGTGAAAAGTAGAAAAAAAATCGTTCCAAACTCCATTACTTCACTGTCAGGTGGCTAAAAAAGAGTTGTATTATTTTTAAATGAACAGGGTTTTGAAGAGAAAAATATTTTTTATCAAAGGCTGCAGAAGTACTTAGCACCCACAGATCTCTCCAGCAACCTCAGATGAGAGATCATCCTCTTCATGGGCTTGGTATATTTCAAGGTATTGCCTCCATACAGCCATCTTAGGTGCTAAACTAAGTAATCTTATCTGCTTTAGCACAGAGAAAAAGAGAAAGCCTATGAAGGACTATTTCAGAGCAGCAGCAAATCCTGTATCTAATCCTCCCATGATTGTCAGAGTTTTCAATCTTTTGTCTCATTTGTAGACTGTGTTACTTGATTCATGCTACTTGCCCCACAGGCCTTAGTGGTTTTTCTTTTTCCCCTGTCTCTTGCCAAGAAAATTAAATCCCCAGTTTTCTAAGCTTGACTCATCCTCACCTTTCACTTTCTCATGCTGTTGAGTAGTTCTTGGAGAAACCTAGTGTCATAGAACAGAGGTGAATGTGATTTATGGGAGGAGGTGTTATTTTTTGTGTCTCATGGGAGAAGGTGTTGAGTTGTTTTGTCTGAAACGGAAGTATCCTGAGAGAAGAACTCTAAGGAGAGCCAAAGCTGGCAGTAGCCTTAGCCAGGACTCAGGTACTGCTGTTTTGTAAAACTCTTTTTGTTATTAAAAAGTACCTTGCAAGAGATTCATTTTGGACATAGCAAAAATTTGTTGAGTATTCCAGTAAAACTGTTTCAAACGTGTAGGTATTAGTTTCCTGTTTTATTTTTAATACAAAGGTTTCAAAAGTATGACTTGCCCTAAGCAGAAACATAAAGATTAAAAATGAGTACATATTGGTTAAAACCAACCAAATCAAACTTACTAAAATGCATTAAAAAGTCAAGTTTCAAATTATGTGTCTCAGAGTATGTTTCATAGTTCAAGTAAGGGACATGTTTTTAAACCATCTAAAATAAGCTCAACAGTAGTTTATGAACACTTCCTCACAGCAGCATTTGTTTACAGGAAATCAGAATCAGAAAAGTGTGCTCTACTTACACAGAATAAGAAAGTGCCTTGCCTGTAGCAGTCAAAGCTGAAAGACTTTAGGGTTTTGATGCATATATGTCAAATTCTGAAAGCCTATCAAAGGCATACCAAGCCTACACTTTATACAACTTACCTTTATATTAAAGAATTTTGAAATTTTGCATAAGAGCAAACCAGCATTGCTTTGGTTAAGGAAGGGTTAGGATTTATAGAATCTACAGATCATTAGTGCTCTTAAATGATTGAAGGATAATTCCCATTGTAAAATTAAACAGACAACTTTTTGAAGAGTATCAGGTAAGAAAGTTGATAGGATCTCTGAAACTTGTAATAAAGGAAGACAGAAATAAAAATATAGCGTGTATTTAGAAATGAGTCAGCCATCATTCTGTGAACCTTCTCCTGACTAAACTTGCTCTGAGAAAAACTGCATTTTTGAGCAGCAATTCATACTTTAAAGACAGCTGTAAAAAAATGACAGAGAAAAGCGTTCCACTAATTTGGCTGTGAACACCAGAGCAGAGGTAGGAAGTCTACAGGAAAAAAAATCACAATATTTTTGAGATAAAATTATACGTATTTTATGTACACTATAAAGAATAAAGAACACAGGCAGTGTTTTTCATTTCTGTCTTCTTTAATTCAAACAATTCTGCTTCTTATGAACACTTGGTTTAGCAAGAGAAGATTTATTTTTTTAAAGTCTCTGTTGTATAGGGGAGCAGAATTATTACAAGATTACAAATTGCAGATTAAGTTATTTATTATCTAATTAACTGGTTTTTCCCTATTGCTTTTGTTCAAATGTTTGCAGCAGTTTGCAGATGTATATTATTGCCTCCCTTACCCTTTATTGCTCTTCCCCAAGCAATAAAACTTTCCAGAAAGAAATAGCAACAAGTTCAAGCTCACAAAGGCAGTGAGTGTCTGGCATTTTGATTTTCTTTTACATGATCTCATGAATGGACTTGAAGGCTTCATCCATGAACGTGTATGCTGCTATTCCCTTGTATTTACTGATAAGCAACGTTTCCCAGGGTCTAATGGAAGAGTTATACATTTCTGTGATTGGATTGAAGTTTACTCTGAAGTAGAAAAACCTTATGATGGAAACTTGTTCTTACTTGGACAAAACATTTGAAGTCAGTGGAAAACATTGTTGACTTGGCTTATGTCAACTCTTTAATTTACATACTGCTATTTATTTATTATTTCCATAGTTCAGGACATTACAGCTTTATTAACACTAACTTATATTCCTTAACAGCTAAGCAAAATGACTCACTTAAACTTGTAAATTAAAAAAAAAAAAATATAAACCCAAAGATCATTTCAGTAATAGAGGCTGGAGGAGTACCTGTTGTCACCTGAAACAGCTTTCAACCTCTGGAAACCGTTCTGGGAAATACAGTTCCTCATTGTCTTGGACTTTTTTGCTGACTGATGGACTCCGTGACACAGGCTTTTTGGTACATTGCCATGACAGAGTGAGGTTGCAGCAACAGTCAAATCAATTCTTAGCAGTTCACTTTTTTTTTTCTGTTTCCTACTTAAATGCTGAAGAGCTTCAAAATCATGTCACTGCAGAAGATTATTAGAAATTCTTCTAGGAATACTAAAGTAATCAAGAAACTAAAAAAAAAACTATGTGGTTTCTGCTGTCACCTTATGGACTAGAATTAAAAAAAAACACAAAAAAAACTTCTATCTGATTTTCGTAAGCCTGTTTAGTATGGCAAAATACGAATCACTTTGCTCTTATACAAGGAAAAACTCAGTCTGCTCTTCTTGTTCATTTCTGATCTTATTTCTACTTCTTGGACTTATATTCTGTGGTTTTCTTAAAGACTGGATGACTTTACATCATTTTGAACCAAACTCTGCTCTAAGGTGAAATGTAAGTCTCTAGCAGGAAAATGAAAAAAATGAGACACAATAAGGAGGAAATGTATTGTAGAAGTGTATGGAAGGTTATCATCCATGGAGAGCTGTAATGTAATGGGAAAATAATTTCAGAAGCTCTCAGTGTTGAATTAACTGTTACCACAGAAGTCACTATGGAGTACTGAGGATTACTTGCTAGAAAAATAAAAATGCTGCAACCTATGAAGATGCAGCCTGCTATATGAGTACTCGTAGCAGTGTGTAAAAGGAGAAGAATGCAAGATGGAAGGCTATGCAAGAAGAAGGGTAGGTCTCATGGCCTTCTAGCTACCCAAAACCATTACCTACTCGGGATTCTTTATTTTGGTGATCTTTATGTTGGCAGTATAACAAGTCTTAAGGGAAGAGCTGGAAAGAACTTGCAAGTATTATTTTCTTTTCCTTGCATGCAAATCATCCGTCATCTTATTCTGACCCTAAGTGGTGTGTTTCGGTGTTCGCAGAAGGTGTAACACCAGGCATCTGAAGTGATGCTGGAGGTTGTTGGCCCCTCCAGGGCCAGAAGAATTACACTCAGGCCTCTTCCCTGCTCAGACTGAGCTATAAAGAACTCAGCTGATCCTTGTGGAGGTGCAAAGCTCTGTCTGAGAAAAGCATAAAGGAGGCAGTAAACCTTAAAAAGATTTATTGACCTTCCCTTCAGAGAAGAACAAAGAGGAAGCTTCTGGGGCTGGCCTGGGAGAAATTATTTTGATTTGGTAGTTTGTCCTAAGTTTCTCTATTTGAAAAGCAAAATTGAACCAAGAGAGGAATTGGAGCTTCACGGTAAATCCCTGAGAAGCATGAGGTATTCAGCACGAACAGGAGGAAGCTGAGGCATGTTGGACGATGCATGACTGAGGCCTTGCAAAGAAAGGCAGGGAAGCTAGTAACAAACTGAACTAACAATTAAAAAAATACATTCATCCATCTATTGCTGAGTAACTTTAAGCAAATATTCTTTGTACAGTCAGTAAATTATATGAGGCTTTTATAGTATTTGGAATCTCGGACAAAAAGACGGCAAGATTTAGGTCACGACATCTGATTTGAACATGAAATGATTTCGATCTGGGCCCTTATGTATTTGGACACGATAATAACGATGTTTGAGCAACGCCATTCAAGTTAGTAGGTCTGTGACTTCTTCAGAGTTTTTTGTCATCTACATATGTTTTGGGATTTTTGGCTAAGTCTGTTCTACTGAACAATCTTGAAACAAAGCAGGCAAGCGTATTTAGGCCTAAATATGAATCTCAAAATCTGTTGGTGGAGTATCCCAAAGAAGGAAGGCTTTTGTTGCTTTACACTTCTTCACCTCCGTATCAGCAGGCAAGTGTATTTAGGCCTAAATATGAATCTCAATTAAAATCTGTTGGTGGAGTATCCCAAAGAAGGAAGGCTTTTGTTGCTTTACACTTCTTCACCTCCGTATCAGCTGCTATTAGTTCTTTAATAAGAACTTATCTGCATTGTCACCAGGCCTCTGAACTCATCGTTAACTTGCTTTGTAAGCATCTAAGAGAAGTAAGGCTTGCAATAAAAACAGGGCAGTGAATTAACTTGACAGATATTTATGCAAAACCAATCTCAAACCTGCAAGTCAGCACAAGAGAAAGTGTAAATGTTCCACCTTGGAAAGCACAGTTGTTGTTTATCTGCTGTCGTTTTGGGTTGAGGGAGGGCAGATGTTTTCGCTGGGTGACATAAAATGACAGGGAGACAGTGATCTGCCAAGGCAAGCTGTGAAGATCAAGTACCTAGAATCATAGAATGGCCTAAGCTGGAAGGGACCTTAGAGATCACTTTAATCCAGCCTCCCTGCCGCCAGGGACGGCACCTCTTGACTAGATCAGGCAACACATGGGGACCGAGCAAGAAAATTAACACTCTTTTTTTCAGGGATGGGGAAAAATGACATGGAAAAAGTGAGGGGTGGGGTGCTAGCCCTTGCAGAAAGAGAAAGCACTGAGCTAGTAGACAGTACTTAATTGGAACTTGGAGTTACAGCTCGTCAACTACAATTTTTTTTTTTTTAATATAACAACCATATGTTGATGAACCTGCACATTAGTAAGGCACAGTATGAGGTGAGAGGAGAGATCTGTACATCAGTTTTGCTGCTCAGAACTGAAATACAGCAGCTTTTAGCCAGAATATTCCTACTGTGTTATTTTTCAGCCCAAGGCTTGTAAAAGGCAAATTACCCCTGAGTGATGGTAGCCACGCTTATAGTCTTGTTGGCTGTGAGATGAACTACAATGACAGATTTTCCCATGTAGTCACTGCAAACCCTTCAAGAACTACAGTGTTAAAAAATGTAACTGGTCTTACCTTTTGCAGTGCAGCTTCTAGTGCAGGAAAGCCTTGCAGGGATGTACCTAGCTGCCAAGGCAACTGATGTCTGACAGCTTGTAGATCCTGTTGATCAAGAACTGCAGCCAGAATAATTCCTTGAAATTTGCTGGATGCAAAAGTGCTAGTGAGAAGTGTTACCCTGCTCTGTTTATTTAAAAGGTTATTCCTAAGGGGCAGAATTGAAATAGTCTTGCAGTATAACAGATGCACATTTACGGATAAATGTCAAGGGATAAAACTGATTCTCCTGAGAAGTGTGTAGCAGTTTCATGACAACAGTGCTTACAGTCAGCATTGCTGTATTCTTTAGCTCTAAAAAGTTAATGGAAAAAGCATGATAGGATGAAAGAGTACAGGGAAAGGGTGAAGCCTTTTCAGAAATTATTTCTCACTAAGAAATCTAATGAACTTCGTATGAAGAGTTGTAACAGCTAAGCACAACCTACATAACAGGCAAGTGTTGATAGTTTTTAAAGCTCTTCAGACATTTTTTTTTATTATAATACTGTTTTCCCCTACAAACTAAAAATTATGTCTGTATTTCTCTACCCTGTTCTTCCTCTTTCACTACAAAGAATAGGTTTTGGGGATTTTGAAATCCACCTCTGTTATGAAACATGGACTACTACATATTTTTTAAATCTCTTTGGAGTGAAGAGTAAAATCAGAAACTTAATTTTAATTTTTAGCCGTTTTTTTCCTTAAAATTCAAATATTACTTTCTCAAACTTTCTAGAAATTTGCCCATGGTTTTAGTGTTGTTTTATAACTTCTGTTCGAGGCTTCCTGAAGTGTGTATAAAAACATTTTTTTTCATTCTTATGTGTTGGAAGATTAGCTTCAATAATAATATGACACATAGAAGAACTTACAGGAAAATATTCTTAAAGTATTTCCAGAGTGCATGTTTGTATAATTAGACATTTGTTAAAATATTGGGCAAATAACCTGAATCTGGGGTGATCCTAATGATGAAGGGGAGATTAAATCAAGATTTATAATGCTGGCCTGGAGATGTTTATTAGCTCTACAGAAAACACACACTGAGTGTTTCAATATTATAATGTTTTTCATAAAGCTAGCTGGGAAGCATTAAGATATGTGTAGTCTTAAACCCTTCTTCTCGGATTATAAATTAGTTCAGTACTGAAAATTTATTCACAATTATGTGCTGATAGCAGAGCTGCAGATTGCATGTACACCTCTTGAGTAATGAGAACTGCATTGGTTGCGAATGTAGAATACTGATAACACAGTGGAGAACTTGATGTGCTGCAGGCAGCTTCCAGGCTTTCACACACAAAACCCACTGCCTGACCTGCTAACTGAAGTGCAGTTCAAAAACACAGAAATGACACTTTATTTTAATTAATTAAATAAATAAGGACAGAGGTGACATTTTTATTAGTAACTCTTCTTGCTAGGAGCAAACTGGATGCCTGTCCACAATCAGCAATAAAAGAGACACACTCTCAATCAGCTAAGAAGTTGACAAAACAATAGAAAAGTATTTTTAGTGCCCAGAACATATTTCATTCTCAATAGTGCACTTATTCAGCAATATCAATAGTGTTATACCACTGCGATAAGTCTAAGTGCCTAATTATAAAAATACATTGAGATGAGAAAGATTTAAGGATGAAGTATTACACTGAATTTTAAGACCCCTGTATAGAATCATAGAATGTGTTGGGTTGGAAGGGACCTTTAAAGGTGATCTAGTCCACCCCCCCCTGCAGTGAGCAGGGACATCTTTAGATCAAGCTGCTCAGAGCTCCATCAACCTTGAATGTTTCCAGGGATGGAGCCTCCACCACCTCTCTGGGTAACCTGTGCCAGGCTTTCACCACTCTTATTGTAAAGAACTTATAAAAAAAACATACATAAGGATGTCTTAAACCTGCATATTCTTTTCTACAACTGAGAAAAAATCTCTTGCAAAAAAAAATGTTAATTTACCCAGAAAAGAGTAATAACTAACATATACTTCAAAAAAGGGTTGAAATTGTGCTTGAGTTGTGTGTGAGTGACTTAATTTGCAAGCTCATGTATGTGTGTGCATGCCTATTTATCTTTCATGTTGTTCTCACAAGTACTAGAAGCATAAGTAGGATTATTGAATAGACTGTCATAATGTGCCTTTCAAACATATCTAGCAAATCAGTAAAATGAAAGAAATAGTCATGTTGTGAATTTGTTCTTTTAAGGCATGTGAATCTGAGCAATGATCACTTTTCAACAGAAAGTAATGTACTAAAATACTAATGTATTGTAAAAAGTAATGTACTAAAATAAAAATGTTATTCACCATTTTTGTTTATAAATGACAGTGGATTTAAAGTTTTTTTCAAAGCTCTGAAGTGTTTTTAGCCTCTAGCTCTCATTGACTGGATAAATTCATACTGGAGTTCAGATGCTAATTTATTGAAATTCTTTTGAAAACAATTAAATTTAGGTCAAATGCTGTTTCTGCAGGAGCATCCATTAACTCTGCTATTAACTTTGAAAAATCTTTGTGTTCACAGCCTCTCTTCTTTAACTGGCAATTAATTTTTTCTGACTGAGTCACTCACCTTCAAGTACAGAATTGCCAAATAAAGTGCTGAGTCACTCACCTTCAAGTACAGAATTGCCAAATAAAGTGCTTTATTTAAGAAGCAAGGATTCTTCGCTCATGCACTACTAATAAATACTGCAGAAATCTAGCTTCTGGTGTTGTATTTACTTCTTTTTAATTTTATTTTTCCAGGGGAATTCTGGCCTGGGGTTCAGTATTGCTGGAGGAACAGATAACCCACACATTGGGGATGATCCTGGGATATTCATTACTAAGATTATACCAGGAGGAGCTGCAGCAGAGGATGGAAGACTCAGGTAAAAACTAACCCATTATGCATGTTTGGAAACAAAATACATCATTATTATAAGTCATTCCCTAGGAGTCAAGTGCCAACAGTGTCTTTTAAGGGATCGGGGGAGATAAATGACATGACTAGAATCTGCTTCCTGCCAAGATAGGCGAACTGATGTAAGCACTTTAAAACAACTGAGTAAGGTTAGCTAAGTTCTGTACAAAGGGACATTTGCTGGTGCCACTTTCATCTTTGAACCCGTCATTTCATTTAGTACAAAGGCAAGATGGGTACAGGAGGAGTAAACAAGCAGATTGACATCAAAGTCTTCTCTGCTTGGTCTTTCCATGTTCATGGCTGAGAAACTATGTAATGGTGTCACACATTAAGGCTATAAAGACTTCCCAAACCACAGAGCCATTGCTAAGTAGTCATAGCTATTTGTAGATGGTTCCTGTTATTTGAGTGCACTAGTGGGCTGTGCTCACTGCTGTTTCCAAACGTTTTTTTTTTTCTCTGTGAGGATGTGATGACTATAGTCTAAATTCTGAGTCACCTCCAGAGCAGTTTGTTGCTGTAACTCCTGAGATGGTCACACGGGTCACCTATTGTTTTTTCTCAGATACACGGTAGCACAACTCTTAAGTAAGAGGAACTTTGTGTTTGTGCTTCTCTTTCCTTATGAACTGAACACAGAAAGGCTTCGATCTATCACAGAGACTGCCACCCATTTGTCAGTCATGAAGCCTGCTGATGCTCCAAAAAGGCAATTTATCTGGAAAAGCTTGGGATAAAATTTTGAAGCTTTCATGATCTCAGCACTGGAATCTAAGCTCTGCAGGCCTTTGCCAAAAACAGATGTTCTAAAACACATGAAATGTGACCAGATGGTCACAATAACTTTATTCTCAAAGCCTTTTCCTTTAATTCAAAGTTAAAAGTAGGAGTTGGACAGTTTTTATAGCAAGTTTTAGATAGTTCTTACAATAGGTTAGTAATTTTATTTTGACTGTGATAGTGATGAGCAATCACAGTGATGCCTGAAGAATTTACCAACCAAAGATTACAGACAAAAGGAATATTAATAATCTCACATAACTTTATGACTGAAATGCAGCCATCTCCCCCTAAATAGTCATCTTAGAGTCTCCTGATAGTCAGTAAAGAAAAACCTAAGCAGTCCCAGGTTATGATTCATCTTATCCTAACGTCAATGTCTAAAAGAAGAGTCACACCTTAAAAGGGCCTATAATTTCACTGGAAACTCAAAGGAAAAGGAGTTTCTTCAACTAGATCAGCTGCAGTGAACTGTACTGTAAATGTCTGCATTGGGCCAGATGAGCATCATACAAAACAGAGCATGAGGAAACATCAGTATTTGGAAATCATGCTGTCAGCCGGCATCTACCTTTCTAGAAATAAGAAAGAATCGGTTGCAAAAAATATCTTTTTAGTAGAGTTTTTATTTACTTTTGCAAGCTTTTTTAGTTTATGCTATTAAGAAGACAGAATTTATCGCATTATTTAGTACTGCTGTCTTTTTAAAAATCAAAAATTTCTTAACTCATTGCTACACTAATTAACTACTGTAAATTTTAGTCATGATTATTTAGTAATTACTGTGTTGTAAAGGTCCTACAAAGACCTTCTAAACCACTCAAAATAGCATGCTAATGCTATTAATCCATATTAATATTAGACCTGGCAAATTTCGTGGTTTGTGATAAAAGTTTAGTAGTACAAGAAGACATAAATAATATTCTTATAGTATTTGTTAGCACATTTTGAAGTAAAAAAGTTATAATTGATGAACACATATTTGGCACCGTCATTTTTCTTATTTGTAAACAGATTTTTGGTCCCTTCCAATTTGGTATTCTACCATTCTATCATTTTACAAAGATTCTTCCTTTCCTTCATCTGGTGAGTGGGAATCACTTTGCTACAATGCCAGCAAAGACATAATCCTGTCATATCTTAGGAACACCTGAAAATGAATTTATCAGTGATCATTAACTGATATGCCACTGAGGAGAAGATCTATCCTGGGGCAGTCTACACTGATTTACATGATAATTTATTTTACATAATAGAGTTTATCAGCTAAATGCCACTCTATAGGAACACAAGCTCAACAACTTGCAGTAACATCTGCCAAGAATAGCAATAACCTCAGTTCCTAGCAAAAGCCTGAATTACCTGAGAATGGGAAAAACTATGTACTTCATCGTGCCCATTTTTGACTCAGACTCTGCCTGCAGATACTCTGTGCAGCAGTGTTGAATATTTGAACTCACTTCTAAATCTACTGTCTGCTTTTAAATCATAAAAGCCTGTAACATCACTTCTACTGCATTTTACATGAAATCCCTAGCTTAGCTGAGTGAAGCTCTTTAAATAGCAAAACTGCGAGAGAGACCTGCAAGAAATGGACTTAATGCTACTGACCCTTGCAAATCTTTTATGTGTATATATGGGCTGACAAGTGGAAGAGTAGGTCAGCTGGAGTTTTAAGCAAGTCAAACAAAAGCAAATGCAAGCTGCCACACCTGGGAAAAACTAATGCTCCTGTGGGTAATTTATAGATATAAGTACATAAATAACATGTATAAGTACCTGGTGGGTGGGAGTGAAGACAAAGGAGCCAGGTGTTTATCAGCTGTGTCCAGTGACAGGGGAAGGAGCAATGGACACAAAGCACATGAAATTCCATCTGAACATCAGGAAACATTTTTATGCTATGATGGTGACTGACTCTGGGCACAGGCGACACAGAGAGGTTCTCGAGTCTCCACCCTTCAGAGATGTTAAAAATCTGACCAGACATGTTTCTGGACAACCTGTTTTAGCTAACTTTGCTTCAGCAGAGAGGGTTTGATAAGGTGATCTCAAGAGGTGCTTTCCAACATAAATAATACTGCAATTCTGTAATTTGCACCTGAGTAAGCAGTATGCCAGCAGAGATGCACAGAGAAAGGACTAGCGGAAACAGTCGTTGCAATAAAGGGAAATTCCAACTGGATCTGAGGAAAAAAAAAAAAATCTTTTTGATAAGGCTAGTAAGACACTGTAACTAGTGGTTCAGTGAGATTATGAGCCTGGAACTGGACACAGTACTCCAGGTGATGCCACAACAGTGCATAGTAGAGCGGGTGGATAGCCTCCCTTGACCTGCTGGCCACACTCCTCTTAATGCATCCGAGGATGCCACTGGTCTTCTTGGACGTGAGGGCACATCACTGGCTCATGGTCATCCTGCTGTCCACCAGGACCCCAGGTCCTTCTCCCCAGAGCTGCTCTCCAGCAGGTCAGCCCCCAACCTGTACTCATGCATGGCGTTGTTCCTCCCCAGATGCAATACTTTACACTTGCTCTTATGGAATTTTATCAGGTTTCTCCCCACCCAACTCTCCAGCCTGTCCACGTGATGCTGAATCACAGCACAGCTTTCTGGCGTGTTGGCCACTCCTCCCAGTCTAGTATCATCAGCAAACTTGCTGTCCCTTCATCCAGGTAATTGATGAATAAATGTATTGAATAGGGCTCTACTGACCCCTGGAGGACACCACTAGCCTCAGGCCCCCAACTAGGCTGCGCCACTGACCACAAGTCCTGTCCTTCAGCCAGTTCCCAACCCATCGCTGCCCAGTCACTCAGTCTGCACTTCTTAAGGTTGACTGTGAGGATGCTGTGGGAGGTAGTGTTGAAAGCCTTGCTGAAGTCAAAGAATTTCATATATGGTAAATAATACATAGTAAGTAATTTCATTGAATAAAAAAAGAATTAATTTTTGATTTGATTGCTTCGGCTAAATGTAAATATAATAAACGTGGGATTAACTGAAAATTACGTTTTTTCTGAATGCTGCATACATTTCTTTGACACTTTGAACTTCAAGCCAGTGACAGACAGAGGATATAAAATCTCCAGAAATAACAACCATTCCCACTGAGTTGAAGGAGAATTTCTCTCAACAGTTTGATCTTTTAAGATTTTTGATGCATGAAAACTTCTGCTTCTAGCTCACAAATGTCAATTGTCCATGGGCAAACACCTACCTTTTAATAAATAAGCTCTGAATTTTGACTACTTTTTCTCTCAGAAGAAAGATTATTCCAGCAATTTATGACTCAGTGCACTTTTTTGCTTCAGTTGAGTTTGTGTTACAGAAAAAAACACAGTGGTTGGCTCAGCAGTCTAGGTAATACAAAGAACTTCAGTATACTATCTCAGCAGTTCCTTTTATTGACACATTGATCATGAGTGAAATTCTGGCTTCCGAAAGACAACACACATCTAAAAACTTCATCATACACTGTGAAGAGAAGAGTGGTCAGCTTATGGAACTAGAAGCACAGTGTAGTGGTATAACTTGATTGAAAAAAAAAAGGATTCATAAGAGAATAATGAAAAGCTTTCAGTTAAGGTAGTTTAAAAGAGCAGAGACTTCCAAAACATGAATTGATTTTCAGCAATCATAAACCAAAACTATTCAGAGTTAAGAACTATTCTTTCTGTTTATTCTTTCACACAGTCCAATTCCAATCTTATGGTGTAGGTAGTTTTATCAAAACTGTCTACAGGAATGAGTGGGTCATTCAAGTTCCTTATCTATTGCTATATATATAAAATACACTTTTCCTTTTGGTGAAGCCAAGTTTGAAAATGTGAATTTTAAAAGGTCTTGGGATCTAAAAAACAAATATGAGAGTCTTGGATTGAATGAAGATTCAAATCTTATGTTTTATAACTAATCTCATGGTCACAGGAATCTTACTGAACCTATGATTCAAAAAATCAGTTACTGCATATGTGACTGGATATAAATGAGTTTATTCACAAGACAGTGAGATAGATTTGGAAAGCCTTGAGCCTGAATTTCAAGGATTAATATTGCGCTAAAGGGTTTTTTTGCTGTTTGAGCCTGAGCTGTACTCCAGAGGAAAGAGAGCTGTTTTGAGGAGTGAGTCAAAAGGAAGAAAGCGGTTCTGACCACAGGCACACTGCCCTGGTAAACTGCCTGGACGTGTGTGTAGCTGTTTCATTCATTCTTTCTTCTAGCAAAGTGATATCCAATCTCTCTTCATTTGTGAATTATCTTGTTTTTTTCTTCAGGAGTGTGGATGTTTGTAAGGAGATCCATTGAGAGCTACCCTTATCAGACTAATCAGAAGTAGCACATGTATCCCCAGCTACCTGGATACCATAGGTTAAAATCTGAGGCTGTGGAGTGTTTATTTTTCCTTTGTGAATGCATCTTTCCTGATAGAAAATTAATTACTGCTTGTCTGGAGGGTTAGGACTGTGGAACTACAGCATTTGTAAGGCATGCTGCTTTATTCTGCCACCACCATGACAGTTAGCTTCATTTGACTTCTTCCCTCAGCTCAGAGAGATTTGGTGAGGGGAAAGGAACATAATACACATGCTAATGGGAGGAGACAATAACCGAAATAATTTGCCTTCAGTCATACAGTAAATTAGGGAGAAAGCTTGAGATAGAGTAGTGATTCCTACTCTCATATTTCTGTGCCTTACAGGCTTCAGTTAAATGTCTGCCAGCAAAGTTTTTAAACAAATTAGATTTGTGTTCCCTTCAGTTGTCAACTAACCCGCTGTGATGTGTCAAAGGAGTCTAAATTTAGCTAGATACATGTAGCAAGAGAGGAACTCTGGAGATTAGAGGTTTCTCTTGCATACTTTATTTGTAAAAATAGAAGTCAGATAAATTAATTTAAAGACTGCATTCTGATTAGATTTTAAAAACTATTTCTGTGTCTCACTAAAGACAAACAAGATAGGAAATGTAACAATTCCATGCTTTTCATTCAAAGCTTGAAAACTAAAATTAAGAAATGCACTGATACAACTATTGTGTGCAGTTTACCTCAGATACTCAAAGGAAACATAAAAAATGAAAGAGAGGAAACACAAAAGTTTGAGTTAGCTAGATAAAGGACCTCCTTTAGCCTTTGTCCCATGGGCCGTGCTGACAGGGCCCTGCCTTTGATGCAAAATCTGAAACCTAAATCCCTCCAGCTGCAGCAGGCACACAGTTGTTATTGCCTGTTGGTATCTGTTTGTAGCTCTAGGTTGCTTACTAAGAATTGAATTGGGAGTGATAACAGGAAAAAAAACTAGGAGCTTTTTCAGATTAATGTGAAGAGTTATTCCCAGGAGAGATCATGTGTCATGTGTCTCTAATCCAGCTTAGGCAACTGGCTTTATTTCACCATCATTATATATAAAAACAGAAGTGTGTCTGCTTTGTGATTCACTACCTAAATCCCTGTTTGTTAACTTTTGATCTTGTATTAAGCCTATCAGTAACAGGTCTTCGTACGTTGCAACGGCATACAGCTTGTTCAGGATGTTATTATAATTACAATACTGCCACAAAACACTGATTCATATCTGCACTGTTTACAGGCCTCTTGACAATGCTGTTAGTTCAGTACATAATTTAGTAGTAAGTTAATAAAGAGACATTCACCCTATTAGGCAAAACATGCTTGCTTTGCAGACAGTCATAAATTAGATCACGAATTATTGACTGTTAACTCTGTCCTGGTTTGTGTTAAGAGGTTTGATCATATTAACTCTGTTTCTCTGTGTATCTGTGTTTATAATTTTCTGAGCTATTGTGGAATTAAAAAATAGAGAATTACCACTGGGGATCTACATGAAAAAAAAGCAAGTCACAAAGTCAAAATCCCATTTTCATACAGAATCAGAGGATGTTAGGCATTGGAAGTGACCTCAAAAGATCATCTAGTCCAAACCCCTGCCAGAGTAGGATCACCTAGAGTTGGTCAAACAGGAATGTGTCCAGGCGGGTTTTGAATGTCTCCAGAGAAGGAGATTCCACAACCTCCCTGGGCAGCCTGTGCCAGTGCTCCATGACCCCCAGTGAAAAAGTATTTCCTAATGTTTTTGTGCAACCTCCTATGCTCCAGCTTGCACCCATTGCCCCTTGCCCCCATTCCCCCTTGCCCTGCCACTGGAGATCACTGGGAAGAACCTGGCTTAGTCCTCCTGAAACTCACCCTTGACATATTTATAAACATTTATGAGGTCACTCCTCAACCTCCTCTTCTCCAAGCTAAAGAGACCCAGCTCCTTCAGCCTTTCCTCATCAGGGAGATGTTCCACTCCCTTCATCATCTCTGTGGCTGCGCTGGACTCTCTCAAGCAGTTCCCTGTCCTTCTTGAACTGAGGGGCCCAGAACTGGACACAATATTCCAGATGTGGCCTCACCAGGGCAGAGTAAACGGGAAGGAAGAGAACCTTTCTTGACCTACTAACCACCCCACTTCTAATACCCCCCAGGATGCCATTGGCCTTCTTGGCCAGAAGGGCAATGCTCGTTTACCAAGACTCCCAGGTCCCTTTCGCCTCTGCTGTTCTCCAACAGATTAATCCCCAATCTATACTAGTACCTGGGGTTATTCTTTCCCAGGTGCAAGACTCTACACTTGCCCTTGATGTATTTCATAAAATTTCTCCCTGCCCAACTCTCCAGCCTCTCTAGGTCTCTCTGAATGGCAGCACAGCCTTCTGGTGTGTCAGCCACCCCCTCCCGTTTATGTCTTCAGCAAACTTGCTGACAGTGCTCTCTGTTCCCTCATCTAGGTCGTTGATGAATGTATTGAACAGTACTGGTCCCAGTACCAACCCCTGAGGGACTCCACTAGATACAGACTTCCTAGTAGACTCTGCCCATTGACTGCAACTCTCTGACTTCTTTCTTCCAACCAGCTCACAATTCACCTCACGACTCAATCATCCATACCACACTCCCTAGGTTTAGCTGCGAGGATAAACCATGTCCACTGCACTGCCGCCATCTATCTACCTGGTTATGTCTTCCTAAAAGGCTATCAGATTGGTCAAACATGACTTCCTCTTCAGAAAACAATGTTACCTGCTTCTAATGACCCTCTTATCCTTGATATGCCCAGAGACAGAGCCGAGGATAAGATGTTCCATCGCCTTTCCAGGGATGGAGGTGAGGCTGACTGGTCTATAGTTAGCTGGGCCCTCCTTCTTGCCCTTTTTGAAGACCAGAGTGACATTTGCTTTCTTCCAGTCCCCAGGTACCCCTCCTGCTGTCCACGACTTACCAAAAATGCTGGAGAATGGCCTAGAAATTACTCCCACCACCTCCCTCAGCACCCACGGGTGCATCCCATCAGGGCCCATGGATTTATGGATGTTCAGATTGCCTAACTGATCCCTAACGCAGTCCTCCTCAACCAGGGCAAACTCCTACTTTATCCTGACTTCCTCTGGGGCCTCAGGGGACTGGGGCTAGTGAGGACAGTCTCCAGCAGTATAGACAGAGGCAAAGAAGGCATTCAGAAACTCTGCCTTCTCTGTATCCTCTCTCTCCAGGGCACCCACCTCATTCACGAGAGGGCCTACATTGCCTCCAGTGTTAGTTTTATCTACAAGGTATTTAAGAAGCCCTTTCTGTTGTCCTTGACCTCCCTTGCAAGGTTAAATTCCAAGGAGGCCTTAGCTTTCCTAGTTGCCTCCCTACATTCCCTGACCACAGTCCTATATTCCACCCAGGTTTCCAGCCCCTCCTTCCATGGTCTATCGACTCTTCTTCCACGTGATTTTGCCTGGCAGTTCCCTGGTTAACCATGCGGGTCTTACCATGGCTTCAGTTTTAAATTATCAATTTACACATCTTCTTATCAATGGAGTACATTACTATGTAATTCTGTTCTCTATTGCCTTTATCACTTCACTTTTATTTAGTGGAATCCTTTTCTTTTTTTTTTGTGAAAATTGCATTCCTTATTCAGTATTGCAGAGCCTTAGTTGATTATACTTCTGCTTTTGCCATCTTGAAAATAATTTGGTAGGCTACAAAAATTCTCTTATGCAGTGCAAGAAAGGAAAGGGAAATGACGTTTTAACAGATGATTTCTCAGGTAAATATAATAGAATTTAGTGGGAAGAAAAGGTACCTTTCTGGCTTGTAATATTTAAAAATGGTGAATTTTAGGGGGGTCTCTGTAGACAGCAGTGAGGGACGTTTTTTTTGTAGAAGTTTTCTTTTGTTACACAAAGGATCAATTTCTTCACCTTACAAGTTTCTGAGCTGTCTTCTGCTAATTGAAACCATTGCTTGTGAATAACACATAATCAAAGTAGCTTGTTAATATGACTTTAGATTCACTGCAGCTATGTAATCCCCATTGGCACTAGGCATTTCATGCAATGGTACAGAATTGGTTAACAGGGCTCTCACCCAAGAGTTCCTTTAATACCCATCCAGCTTGAAACTACAATCGCTCCAGAGTGCTGCAGCAGCAGAACAGCACCATGCAGCCAAATCCAAGTGATTATTTCATCAACATGTTTGCACTGCTACTGCAGTTATGGATTTAAATAGCTCAGTGATAATTTATATGGAGTAAGAAGTTTTCTGTGGTTACATACCTTAGAAATCATCAAGTCTTTATGGAGACTAGTGTTAGTCAAGGAAAAAATATTTCACATCTCTTCCTGTACTCAACAGGTGTAATCCTCTGGGGTACTGCTGAATTCTTCGTTTCTTTCTGTTCCCAACAAACCTGGATGAAAAAAATTTGGATGAATTTAAAAAAATATATATAAAAAATCCTTATAACCAGCAAAGATCTGATTCTGAAACTTTTAAGAAAAACCTTGGTCAACTGTTTACTTCTGACAGCCAAAACCACTAATTAATGAGACAGCCTGTTTATCCACTGTCAAAACTCTTGGCTGCGGTTTGAATAAACACTTTGGACTTTTGGGCTTTAGCCTAAGCATATTTCCTGGCAGTACCTCATCACTGTTGTTACATTCCTTACTCCACTTTTACTGCAGATGTCAGAGCAGGGATTTTAGGTGTATTTCCTTATGAGTTTTAATATCGAACCTGCAAGATGTGTGAGTACTTTATTTGAATGTGTTGCTTACATCATGCCATTCTGCATGTTACTCTGAATCATACCATTACAAAAAGCAAGCTTTTTGTTTTGTTTTTTACTTACTTATTTGCATTCTACTCAGAGTTGCAGCTAGCTCTATATTAAGTGTGTAGCCTAATGCCATTAATCCTCTGAAGATGCTGAAGTTTCTTACTGAACTTGAACTACATGTTTTCTCTTCTTTTTTTTCTTTTTTTTTCTTTAATTGCTACACCTTTGTTCGAAACAGCTACTCTCAATCAAGCCAGAGCGGAAGGGAGGGTTTTCTACTTGTTAGTGCAAGCGCCTGGGAGGCAGGACTGCTTAGTTTTGTTCTCGACTTGCTATGCCTGATCTGTGGCAACACTTTTCTTCTTTTGTCCTAAAGTTTCCCCATTTGTAAAATGGGTATAGTGATCATTATCTTTGCCTCACGGGGTTTGTTGTGAAGCTCAAACGAGTTCATATTTGCAAAGTGCTTTGAGAGCCCCAGATGAAAAGTGCTTGTAAAAATACTCAATGTGGAATTGCCTTCTGGGTTATCTGTTGCAACTGGTTTTCCTGCACAAACCTGAATAAGTTTCAGGCAAGATTTTAACCACGAGTGAGGAACAACCGAGTAGTTCAGTGTATCGAGCAGCAAAGCCTGTCTTAGTCCCCAGGAAGAGCCTCGTCCTTCCCCAGGCTGGACTCCGTGGCAGCTGCTCTTTCTCCGGGCTCTGGGCCTCGAAGCTCTCGCATGGCACCGGAGCCAGATAAACCGGAGGGCTCGGAGGGTAAGTCAGGGCTGCGAAGCCAACCCTGCCCTCTACCACACCTACAGAGCCTGGCCTGGGGCATCTTCCATTACCTGCAGAGCAGCCCTGCAGCTGGGAGGAGCTTTGCACCTTCCTGGTGCCTTCATTCATCTCAGAATTTACAGCGTTTTGTTTTTCTTTCCCCTTTTTTTTATCCCCACACCTTGCTCTCACAACACCCCACAGCTACCTACACCTCCTTTTTCTCATTCTTCGCCTCTCCCCTGCCCCACTTTGGTCTCTGGCTTTGAAAGGCAGACATCAATACTCGTTCTGTGAGCACAAGTTTTCCTTCTGGCCACCATTAGAGGCTGCTGCCTCCGCCGGGT
>NW_009717686.1:31118-43014 GCF_000703405.1 Apaloderma vittatum
CAGCAGGAAAGCATCGTACATGGCAGTGGCAGGAGACGAGACCCAGAAAGACTGAGGATAACTGGGGAGTTAGAGAACGGACGGAGGAATGGAAAAATGTGGTAAGAGCAAAGGATACTGATGCTGAGGATCGAGCTGGATGAAAAATGCAGAGGGAAAAGAAATGCTGGGTGGGAGAAGCAACTTGATTTGGGGAGTGGGGGGGGATAGAAAGAGAAATAATAATTCTTGTGGAAGAGGTTAATAAAGAAAACATGACACAAGTCTGAGAGCCCGATCCAGGGAAGCCTTCTGGAGCCCCTGCCAGTCCCAGCGTCCTGCCCACCCTCTGCTTTCCCCCTCCCCTTCCTGCCTTCTGCTGCACTGAACTCTCTGCTTCCTCTGCCTCCCCTTGCTGTCATGAGCTCGCAATCAAACACAAACATTTATATAAAGCCATGGGCTCATCCAGCATACGGGCTGATTAGTCGCTAACCGGGCACCGGGCCAGTCGCTACTAACTTTATCTGGTGGAGCCACCGGCCTGAATCACCTCACGCTTATGTCTGTCCTGCACTTCTAAATCTATTGTTTCTCGTAAAATCGTGCTTGGCTTCCAGTAAGTTACGGTGGGAATCTCAGGTCTGATAAGTACAAAATGGTCTTTTGTGGGTGGCGAATTGATTTGATTTGTCTTTTTACACTGGTGTGTCTGGCAAAGGGCTCCCCCCCAACCCAGCAGCTTCGCTTTGATTTGCATTTGTGTAGCACAGTCCCTGACTCTGCCGGAAGAGCATGTGGCTTATGGTGGAGGGAGAGGAGTCTATCTTACGCAGGTGGCATTTAAAGCAGGTGGCATTTAAAAAGAAGTAACGTGTGAAGTGAAAGATCATAAACTCTATGCAAAATTTGCATAGGTGTGGCTTATCTAGCAAAAGAGTCAATTTGACTTGAGTTATGCCAGCCAAGCACGAACTGAAGGTTCATGTCAGAGAAAATCATTTCATAAGAAATTGTTTAGAAAAGCTGTACTTCCCAAAGCATTATAGAGCAACAGGATATCATTCTGCTTTCAGGCTGTTTGTGGTTGCAAAAAAAGGAGAGATCCACCTGTTGTAGATGTACTTAGACTTGCCTTTTGTAAAAGTTTATGCTGGAGTCTGTGTGGAAACTGAATGGGTGTTGGCTACTCCTCCCTCAACTTCATACAGCTACACCCCGTGAGATGAGCTACCATTAGCTAATTATTATTTCCCATCCTCAAAGCATGTGTAAGGAGATGTGGCTCTTCTGGGAAGCATTAAACCAACTGAGGGTTTTCATCAATCCTCACTCTGTGATGGGTTTGTCTGTGAAGCATCCTTAAGTTTTCCAAATTTTATCTTACTCAGAAAGAATTGCACTTTTTTGTAGTAGTGTTGTTAGCTCAACCATACAGTAGATATGTAAGAAATTTAAACTGTATATATTTGGGTTTTTTTGCTAAGGTGAAGGTGTAGAAAATTATACTTGGAGCTGATGTGGCATTTATCACTCTTTTTAACTCCTCACTATTGTTGACCATGTTGCATGAGGTCATCTTGAGTAAATTTGAAATAATAGCAAGTCAATAATATGCAGTGAGCATTCATATGGTTTATGAAACTTCAGCTTTTACATAGCTTCACATAATAATAGTGAATAATAATAATATTAATTCTAATAATGTCAAGTTATTGATTTTGAAATTAGTATTAGTTTTTAAATTTTGGTAACAAATTTACTCCCACAGATAAAAATTGCCTCAGAATAGCAGCTTACCAAGTTGTGGGATTTTTTTTTAAAATCAATAATTTAAAATATAAATGCTTAGCGCACTTGGTAGTAGTAAATTTTTAAGTTTTCCATATGTGTGATAGTTTATTTAAATTATACAGTATGTTTATTTGACTTATAATTGTTCAAATAAGCTATTTTTTAAGTCTCTCTTGCTCCATGAGAATTTTTCAATACAGTGCTGGCTGCATCATTGCATAAAACATGAATATATGCAAATTTCAGATTTAAAAACACTTCAGAATACTATTTTAAAGCTGAGCAAACCTTTTTGTTTTATACAGAAAGAGGCCCAAGTTGCTTTTGAGTGGCAAAGGCAAAAAGAGTAAATCAGGGCTCCCTTTATTCACAAAGATAGTGTCAAAATCAACTTTCAGCTCAGTTCCGAAGGGAACATGCCTTCACCATCCTCCTCTCTGCAGAACTTGAGCCCACATCTTCCAGAGGAGTAATCAGACCATTAAATTGGAGGGGCTACGGAATCAGTGTCTGCTGTTCTTTCCTTCTCATGTTTCTCTTCCTCAAAGGCAAGTGAATGTTAATTGGGATGGAGCAACCTTGCAGTGGCTGTTCGCTTTTGAGAGTTAGACACAGATTGTGGACCAGGGTCTCCTCTCTATGAATATGCCATGCAATGCTCAGGGTATTCTTATGTGCATTAGTTTCTTTTGCTGTTAGAATTCCTGTAATCGTTGCCAATTTCATCAAGTCAAAGCAAGAGGCAGAATTTCTTTCTATTCCTGTGACAGAGAATGCTTTCCTGAATAATGGGAGATTTTAACTACATTTTAAGAGCGTTAGGTTATACAAAGTGCAGAAGCTTCAGTGATGGAAGCAGAGGTACTTAAAGTGTTTTTCTAGGAGATAATATTGCATAATAGGACAGCAGATTATTGTTTTGATTTTTGTTTCCCTGACTGTTTAAGCTTTTCTTTCATTCAATTTTATTTTAATTCAAAGAGTATTGGAATGAAATTCATTTTTGGCTTGACTGGAAAATTTATTCAGCATAGAACAATGTCATTTTTGTCAGGAAAATGACATAATAAAAACAACTTTGAGATGAACTGTTGGTTTTCATTTTTTCAGAGTTCAGTTGTAAATCTGTAGGTGTTACAGCCAAGAAGCATTCAGGTAAATAGATAAGTTGTGGTGTTTCTGCGATTAAATTAGTGTTACCAGTAGTTCAGCTATATGCATTTGACTTGAGGTGTTTGTCTAACAGGGCCTTTTTCTTACGATGAAAAATCAGTTATGAGACGTAAGGAATTACATCCTTTTTCCTAACTATAGAAGAGAAAATAAATGACTACAGATCATTGTTTGCTCTCTCTTTTCACTAAAGGATATGGGGATATAAGAAGAAACTAATAAGCAGTAGGCTGAAACATCCATAAGGAGATTATTTAACTGGTACCAAAGCCATGGAATTCATTGACAGAGAACACTGTGGAAGTTAAAAATTTATGTGGGCTTTGAAATGAGTTTAACTAATTTGTGGAAGAAGTATCTACCTATCTAGGGTTATTACATGACCAAAAAAACCCCCAAAAACCAGTATCTCCAACTCAGGAAAGTTCAGAGTCAACAGCGGCTAAACACATATTCTGGGTAAATTCTGAAAATGCATTAAAACTTTTCCTTTACCCTCTGGTAAGGGCTACACTTGTAAAGAAACAGTGGGCTAGCTGGACCCTGGGTCTGGATTTTTGCTTCACGTAGATTTTATCTTTTAGGCGAGCAAACACCTTACTCCACACATTTTAGCTCAGATCTTCCCTACAGGGTGATCATTCAGGCAATAGGAACAGCAGCATTTCCACAATTTTCCCAGCTGGGTGGCTCTGGTGCTCGTCTCAGGGATGACCATCCCGCCTTGCTGCCTAGTTGGCAGGGGCCAAGGTCTCCGATTTTAATCCGTGGGAGAGGCTTTTTCATTACAGAGTTGTGACTTTTTTTTTCTTTTTTTTTCTTTTTTTATTTCTGTTGGTAGCCATTAATGGGCCCCCTCTTGAAATCAATCACTGGATGACAGGTTGTGCAGGAGCTCAAGCTAGTATTAGATGAGCTCAGCATTGCAGGACTGCATTAATATGGCCTTTTACCAGTGGTAATTGGTTGTAGACATATGGAATATATTGATCCGGGTGGATTTCCATGCTAGATCTACTCTGTCAGTGTCTGAGCTGGCTTGGATATCTCTGCATGGGATTTTACTGTGACAATTTGATGTACTATGAGCTGTCTTTGAGGTCAGATTTTCTTGGATTCTAGATATTAGCTTGGGGAATATTTTCCACCAAGAAACATATATAAAACACTGCCAGAGACCCTGTGCACACTGCCTAAAAGCATAAAAGGATCTGTTTAGTGTGGCAGAAAGGGTTAAGGGAAGGAGAGCCTCAGTCTTGCTCCAGGAAGTTCTCAGAACTAGGCTAGAATGCAGAAATGATCCAAAATATTTTAAACAACAGATAAACTGCTCCTTAGCTAAGTTTGTGCCTGGAGTGAAGCCTTCCAGCTGAGTTTAAGATCTTTCAGGAAAAAAATAAAAAAAGGCAAATGCTGATGTGTCGTCTACTGAAACTGTGAATGGGAACATATTCAATCTTCTGAATATATTTTCTTCTAACAGTCTAAAGGCTGCAGGGACTTTTCCATTTCTAATTATATAGTGCAGTATGCTGTCTATTTCTGACTTGCAACTTCAAAAACAGAAATTAGAGTCGTAAATGAAACACAGTGAGAAGGGTAAAGAGGCACTGTGTATGATAAGGAGCTGCTCTGCTAATATTTTTACTGATGCTTTTAACAGTCACTTGTGTTTTAAATTCAATTACTGTTATGCAGACTCTTTAACACATTGACATTTCATTAAGATGGCTGTTGTTCAAAAGAAATAAAAAGCTATGAATAACTAAAGCGGTAGCTGAGGACAGTAAATGTAGATGTCTTATGACAGATCAGTAGTTGTGCTGGTTGTGTGTCAGGTCTCAGCAAGGTCATGTCATTAACAGCATATGGAAACCCACAGTCATTTCAGGCAATAACACATTCTGAAATTCAGAAATATTTTCTGAAATCTGACTTATTCCCTGACATTTTGAGCTTTTCTCCATTCTGGAAGTGAAATAAAGCTCAAAGTCCTCCTCTGGCAGAACACTTGCAAGCCATGCTGGTGTGACCTTAAGCCTTTCTGGATGTGATCTGAAACCTGTCTGGATGTGATCTGAAACTATTGCTGAACTCCTGGTATGAAAAGGAGGAATTTCCTTTGTCCTTTTTGCTTTTTCATGCAACTTTCTGGAGATTGACTAGGACATTGTACTAATGGATCCTGGACATGGGAATCAGAAGAGTAACTGAGACAATGCACCAATCCAGAGGCTGTGAGCTGGATCTGCATGTGCAGGATTTTTCTGCTGCTCCTCTGCTTCTTTTGCATTCTGTTAGTTAGGCAGGAACATTCTAGAGATCAACTTTTTCTTAGAAAGATAGGTGGGTGAACCGTGGGGGTAACTAATATAATTTCAGGTCACTCTCCAATATCTCGTGCCAGCAGCTGTGGGCTGAAGGACAGGCTGTGTTTCCATTATGTTACAGTAAAATGTACACCTGTATCTAAATCAAAAGCGTTTGCAAGATTTTAATTTTTGTTTGTTTCAGTCTCTGGGCTTAAAATCATTCCTGTTGCTGGTGTGAATCGTGAGGCTGCAGAACACAGCACTAGGCTTAAACAAGCACACCCTGCTCATCGGCAAAACTTGCCATGCTCAGCCATGCTCCAGCCTTCGGGCTCCCGACAGCCAACACACCGAAACTGGTTTGCCAGTGAAGGTGGAGAAAACATCCGCCTGGGTGTAGTTCCTTACAGGAACGCTATGCAAAAATTTAGTTCCCGTCTTAGCACGCAGACAAATACACACAGAGCGCAACCTTTGTGCATGGTGGAAGTGTTTGCCCTTCATCTCTCACTTCTGAAGGTTGGTTGCAAGGGTGAAGGCAGCCAGGAAAACACAGAGAGTCGGTTTTGTTAGTTATCTATTACTTATGCTGAGTATGCCTAGAGGCTGCACTGAGGGCTAGTCCCTGTTTGGGATAAGCTGGGAAGGTGTAGGCTCCTCTGGAAAGTTTATTTGGACTTTAAACAGGAGACAAAGGAAGCGGGACGCAGGCGGGGTTTTAATTCTCTCTTTGAAGACTGTCAAAAAACAAAGTGACCTGCTCAAGATTGCCCCCATAATGCTGACTTGGTGCCACCTCAACTTTTTTGTGCAAAGATTGTATTTTTTTCAATATATTTCATTGCAATATACTAATGCCACTAGCTAAAAAAATTCAGAGGATTGAAGGATTGTTTTTTCTCTCAGAAATGAAACATTGTCCTTTTAGTCACTTACTTTCCTCAGAACCAAAAACAATTCTGCTCTTGCTATAAGCATGGATTAGATTTGATATTTCAAATAGTGCCCTCGTGTTAAATATAGTTAGGTTACCATTTTGTTGAAATAATATTTACACATACGTTTAAATCAAAATCATTCCTAGGATTTCAGATTTTTTTATCAAGTTCAGCTCAAATTCTGCTGTGTCATTCATAAATTATTCCCCCCTCACCCCCAAATCACAGCTTTTATGAAGTATTATTTTCAGTCAGTAACCATTATATGAGATATTTGGAATTTCATTATAATTGTCATATAATCAACAAATTTTGAGTTAGATTTTGGCTGGTACCTTTACCAACCTTTCTTATAAGCATTAGATACTCTCTACCTTCTAGAAATAGCCACAAATCTTCTTCTACTGCTGAGTTTCATCTCTTTGTTTTTAAAAAGGACGTAGCAGTAGTTTAATATTACTCTACAATGTCTACTGTTCTACTACTCTACAATGAGATTATATGGAGAATTTGCTACAGAAAGTGGATCATGTAGCTAAGGATCACTGTACCTAAGGAAACAGTATGCTCTATGGTACATACATACATACATATCATTGGCACTTAGTTTTAGCTCTATTTTCTGTATCTGGAAAGACAGAAAGACTGTTGTAGTAAACTTGAGATCCTTTGTTTTGAATCCTTAGTTTTAAAAAAAATATTGTTCCTCTTGGAGAGACATTATATGGGCCAGCACCAATAATTACTTTTTTTTTAAAACCTTATATGCTGTTAATTTTATTTACCATGAGAAAGGAAGAGTGCATATAGAATATATTATAAAAAAAGGTAGGAGGGAGACAGTCAATCTTGCCTAACTAATGGATCAGATGGATTCTCATATGCTCAGATAATATATTTATATTATTAATTACTGATCTTTTGAAGAATGAATAATTGGTCCTTTCAGCTTGTCACTTATAATCTTGTGTTCTTGCTTAAGTGTTGTGTTCTTGTAACTTCTGTAAGAAAGAAAGCATTAACCCTTTTTTATAGAGAAACTTTAGCTAAAAAGGCTGGACAAAGAAGGAGCAAAGAACCAAAGTGAAAATTTAGTGCTTCTCTCTTACTTTTGTTGTCTTCCTGATACCTCCATGATGATGTAAGGATGTAAATATCTACCTGGTACAATCCATTGCTTTGCACTGGTTTGCTCTTGATAACAATACTTTTACCTTAGTTTCTAAGCTTTGTCTAAAGAATGGATAAAGTCCCTACAGATTTATTCTTTACTGAGAAGGCAGCTAAGAAAAATAAAATATTTTCTTATAAATACTTATTAATATTGACCATTCTTCAATAGAAGGCACAGTAACTGTACTAATGAGAAGCAGGACGGTCCCGTTAATAGACTGCCAGTTAGTCTGGAGGTGTCTGGGTGATAACTAAGACCTGTGGATTACTGTAGCTTTTAGCAGTGTGATGTTGTCCCATGGAGCACAGTTTCTTCCCTTGTTCTTTGTATCCATAGCTGGTTCCACCTAGCTCCTTTATGGAACTGCAAGTGGGTTAATGTGTCTTGTCAGGACCATTTGCTTTTCTAGGGCTTTTTGCTGCCATGCTAGCCTGCTTTGGATTTCTCTTCAGGGCACCATATTGCACAGAACAAGTGAACAGAATCATCATTACCAGTTGTCGCCTGCTATATATCTAACATGTGCTTAAGGATTGTACTTGTCTTATTTACTTATGACTTGACTGAAGCAATTGCCAGCTTTTCAAAGATGTCTCCACAGTTTATCGAAAACAGTGAACATGAAACTCAGATGAAGGGAGTCAAATTTAGAACAAACTTGGAATAAGCCCATAAACAGTATTATTCTTCCTTAACCAGCCCCTTACCTGTGTTGAAGATAACAACTTCTGGTAAACTTTTGGGTCCCCTGGCCTTCCCCCTTAATGGCAAAATCTCATTCGTATTTCTTGTATCGGTTCCTTGGCATGATCGTTGTATGTATTCTATATTTTATGATCCAGGGTCCTTCACATCTGAATTATACTACAAAAGTCTTGCAGAATATATCCATTCGATTAAATTATTTAGTTGAGTCAGCGTGCCACGGGAAGAGATGCCTAACTCATTTGAACCCTGTACAGGTGGTTCTACAAGCTTAATAAATTTAGGTATATGCATAATTCTAAGTCCTCAATGAGTATTTTGTCTAAAATTTAAATAAGATTACTTATACATTAAAAATTAGTCAGAGACACATATTCTATGCTGAACGGAAATATAAAGTCTCTCTTTTTCCAAGGAAACACCCACATGAACATTGCTTTTAGGATTATGTTCTTTTAAAATGTGATTAGAACATATTTTCAGGTTTTTTTGGATGTTTTTCATCATGGCACATGCATTCTCCAAAATGCTTCTCATCACATGTTGCTTTTCATTGAAACATGCGTCAGTTTAGTCAAGAACTCTGTGAACCTGTATCATCAGCAGATGCTGAGATTATATTGGTAAATCTTAGCAATTAAATTTCTTTATCTTAAGAGTAATTTTAAGACTTCTTTATGTCCAGAATTAGAGAAAACAGAATTTGCTGTAGTGTCTTATTTGTTATAAAAGCCATTAGCAGTAGCTTAGAATACAACTTCCATTTCTACTTTCTCTCTCAATAGATCTTTTTTGCAATTCATTAGAAATTTTTACAGTTTTTTGCAATCTTAAAAAATAATTATGTGAATAGGCTTTGCTCAAAGAAGAATATGACATTAAGTTTTACAAGTAGAATGGTAATAAATTAAGTGCTGAGACTGTTAAAAAAATGATATTAAAAAAAGTGTGTTTATGGCATCTTGTTGTGGAAATAGTGAAAGTCTTCCTGGAAGAGCTTTCCTTCTGCTTCTATTTTTTTGTGTTGAATTACTGTATGTATTGGTGAAATTACAGGGAATACTTGTTAGACTTCTGTAGTACCATTGTGGATTATGATGCAGATCTTCTCCTTGACACATACCTGAAACTAACTTCTACATATAATAGGAAAGTCTTAGGAAGATTTTGAGACAAACAGGGAAGGGAAACCATATATCAACTGGAATAAACTTTTGGCATATAATTTTCACATGAATATCTCCATGAAGCTAGGAAAGTAGGTTGGAGAGCTGTTTGCAAGGGCAAAAGAATTTTGCCAATTAGTAAGACCATACACTTGTTCATCTGAAAGATTTTTTATTAGACTGGATTTACTGACTTTTTTACTATTATTATTTTCAGTTTATATTATTGCAGCATTTATAGGTCACTAAAAGAACAGAGTAGGAACTGTACTGTAAAAATTTATATCGAAGGAAAAATTATCCCAAGCCCACTGGCACAAACTTCTGTCTTTAGATAATCACAACTATGCCAAATATTGGCCCTGAAAAACGTCTATGTAGATTTATGGAAAAATTACCACATCACAGTCTGTGTGTTAAGACGTTGCTTCAGCTGTCTTCTTTTATTCTCTTCTCTGAAACGGTCTTATTTTTTAATGAATGATTAATTGTTTTTGCCTTCCAACTGCTCAATGTTTCTAAATTTAAAAAAGTTTCTGAAGTTTCTAGCTTAATACTAGTAAAAGATGTTATGGCTGAGCTTAGAGTCATCTCACCAGCTTATGTCATTTCATTGCACCTTGGACCTGCTGCTTAAGAGGTCTGAATATTCTCAAAGAGAATCTGTAGACCTCTGAAGTCATTGTGTTCTGGTGATCTAATACTGGGTCAGCATGCCCTCCAAAAAGTTGTGTTAAAACCACAGAATTATATACATATATATGTGCATGTTTTTATGCACAAATGTTCTTGAATATTGCATTTATTTTATTTATCAAAAACCTCATTTTTTTTCTTTGTGGAGGAGAAAAAAAAGCCTGTAAGTTCAGAGGGTATAGCTGGACGTCTAGCACTGGGTGTGTTCGTCTATATAGCATAATTGTCCTGCTACTTCTGCATTGACACAGTTTGTGTTTGTACACAAACAAAATACTTTGTGTGAAAGTATTTCTCTCACTGAGTCAGCTCTGTATTCTCTCACTTTTATATTCATCTCACACTAGCAGTATTAATCTGTGTAAGCTTTATTAACAATAATATTGTTTTAAAGAAGTAGATAACTCTAAAAGGCAAGACTTTAGACAGGAGAATTCTGCTAGAGTGTAAATGTCCTTTTCCAAAGGGTCTTGCTTTTTCAGTAAATGAAGCAGGTGTCTGGCTAACTGATTTTGGCAAGTTAATTCCATGTTGTTTATCGACTTTCTCCAAAAGACATGTTACTTCCCTCAACAGGAGCTTTATGAAAGGATTTAGATACGTAGGGTTATCTAGTAACGTAAGTACTACTCCTTTTTAGTGTTTTTGTAATCTTTTTCCAACTTTTCCAACTTTTCCTCTTCTTAATCATGCAATGGATAGGATCTTATAGTTTGTTAATTAAGCATGGTAGATCCAATTCTATTTCAGATATGGCAACAGTGAGTCATAAATGTGACAAGAATCAGATGTATAGTATTATTAATAGAAAGAATAGCAGCTTAGACATTATTACTTCTGATTGGGAAGCACTAACCAGGTGTAATCATTATTTATTTAAAAGACTACAGCAATTTATATTAGAGCATTTACTAGTTTGACAGCCAAACCACACAATTAAACACTTGGGCAATTAATACTTCTGGCAAAGAAGGAAAGCTGGATTGAATGAAAACTGGAAACTTTGCAGTACAGTACTTTTTATCAGAAGGGAAGTATCAGTTTTCTGTCCTTTCCATGTTCAACCAATTATCAGACAAAGGCTGCTATTATCAACATTTTCCCCTGTAAATGTTCTTCCTAAAGCTGATAACTCAGAAAGACATTGGTTGCAAATAGTTGTGGTCTTTTCCTTGTTTTGTTTTTAAACAAAAACATAAGCAAAAGAACATATCACTGTACTATATGCCCAAAATAAGAATACAAGGGATTTTCATTAGTATTCTGTGAAAAATAGATGCTGTTATCACACAGCACATTTTGGGGCCTATAGTGATCAGTGAAAACACAAAAAAATGAAATTTACTCAAATTATTTAACATGAAACATTCTCTTTTAAATTGTCTCATTTTTACAGGACAACATTTTTGCTTAGACAACTTAGAATTCTTTGATGAAGAAATGTGAGAGATTTAAGGAGGTAATTGCTGGTCTCTCTGTATTAAATTAAATCAACTGGTTTCCTTAAGAGCAACTATAGTAGTAATAGTAGTGTTTTATTGAAGTCCATAAAGACAAGTTGTTTATTACAAGTTTGTGCAGGAGGATGGTAGTTGTGGGTGATTAGGTAGACTTTAGTTTCAATCTTGTATGTCTTTTGGAGGGCCTAAGTGTTATGTTTGTGTCTCACTGCTGAGGAAGCACAATCCCATTGAGTCCCTCTCTACTCTCACACCCTCTACACTCTCTACAACTACCTGAAAGGACATTGTAGAGAGGCTGGTGCTGGTCTCTTTTCTCGGGTAATTAGTGACTGAACTAGAGGGAATGGCTTCAAGCTTAAACAAGGTAAGTTTAGACTAGACACTAGGAAGAAGTTCTTCATGGAAAGAGTTGTGGGATATTGGAACAGGCTGCCCAGGGAGGGGGTTGAGTCGCCATCCCTGGATGGGTTTAAGCATCACTTGGATGGGGGGGTGG
>NW_009717686.1:43045-43730 GCF_000703405.1 Apaloderma vittatum
GTTTGACTCGATGATCTCAAGGGTCTTTTCCAACCTGGATGATTCTGTGATTCCCAATGGAGTGTTCTTCATTTTACAGCACTACTGACCGAACTCTGTTAGGTCCAAAATAATAGCTGAAGCATTTAGTATCTGTGGTGTTTTGTTTCTTTCCTGTAGGGTCAATGATTGCATCTTGCGAGTGAATGAGGTTGACGTGTCGGAAGTCTCACACAGCAAAGCCGTGGAGGCCCTGAAGGAGGCTGGCTCCATAGTACGATTGTACGTCCGTCGAAGGAGACCTATTCTGGAGACCGTGGTAGAGATCAAGTTGTTCAAAGGACCTAAAGGTAAGCACGAAAATGAAAAGACATCAGTTTTAAACTTGATGCTTCACCTTTCTTGTAGCTGAAATGGCATCTGATTGTGTTGATTTGTTAACTGGTTGACCTGTCAAATACTGAAATGCAGTTAATTTAGGATGGAAGAACTAGAATTCATTCTTGAAATACAAAGGAATTCAAGGAGTTGCGTTTTTTTTTCATTTGATGTTTACTGTAGAGATGACTCCCGAAGAAATGCAAGATGCAAAGATACTGTGTTTTACATTGGCAGCACATATATTTCCTCTAAAGTTCCTCTACTGAGACATTTGACCTTCATTTAAGGTGCTGTTGAATAGAGTTTCTGAATTTTCCCTTTTTCA
>NW_009717686.1:43740-48797 GCF_000703405.1 Apaloderma vittatum
GGATGTCCAACTTACCCCTTCTGCTTTCATGTTGATAGTGTCTTCTGCAGTTGTCTTTGGAACAGGAAGACAAGAATGTTAACTTACCCAGATATATAGAAGAAATTTATATTGTCCTTCAGCAAAATTACATGGCAGCCCAACATGAAACCTTCATAAATCTAAATCAACCTTGTCACTTCCACCAGAAATTTCTGGTTACAGAAAAGAAACACCAAATTCATTTCTAGAAACATTAGTACAAATTGAAAATATTATATTTTCGCCTTTTCTGAAAATTTTTATTTACAGAAGTGTTATTTTTAACAAATCTTGTTTTATTGCTTTTCCTACCTGAAATTTCCCTCTGGCTACTGTGGGTTTTTTCATAGCTGATTTCTGGGCAAATAAAATGGTTATTTTCACAGTACATGCAAATAGAATGAATAATAATAGATTTTTAGATCCATGATAACTAGTTCATAAACAAGTCTAATAATATATACACAAAATGAACACATTTACATGTTTCTTACTATATGCTCCACACATGAGATTATTATACCTGTTTTATTTACAGTGAATAAGCTGCAACTTTTTCGGCAATTTTCCTCACATTTCACCTTGTGAAAGTTGCAATATGCTTCTATATAGATTTTTATACCAGTGATGCAGTATATTTCTTTTAAATACACATGGAACTGTTGAGATTCTCCACTCCTAGTAAGCAAAGTTGTTCACTGTTTTCATTATTGCACTATACCTCCTCTTTGTATATTGTCACAGCAGTGCATTCATCATCCTCTACTCTTGACAAACACTAAAATATATTTAAACATGTTTCTGAGGTTAAGCCCCTGAAATTCTGGATTTTTGTGGTCTACTAAAACGCTAAACTGACATTCTAATAGAAAACATCTCTAATGATATTTTGTACATGCATGAACTCAGTAGTGCCGGCAGCAGTGTTTGTAAAGCTTTGGAACTAAACTATGTGATATGATAGTAATTTTGAGTAATTTAAGTCTGAAGAAACAAAAATTGACATATCCTTTCAGCTTGTGAGGAAACGGTGAAAATTATTCACCATGACCAAATTTTTGTTGCATTGTGGAAATAGACAAGAGAGGCAATCACTATGTAATAACTTTTTTGCATCATTTTATTTTGATTGTATGCCTGCAACTATTTATTTTTACAGTTACTTTCATAAAAGAGAGTGGATACCAAAAAAAAAAAAGCCTTTTAGGACAAGGAAAGATTTGCTGCTTAGCACTACAAACACAATTTCATTCTCAGATGAGGTTTACTACAGATATGTGATATAAATATTTTTCTTCTTAAGCTGAATATATTTTTTTAATTTTCACTTCAGTATTATAGAAATAAGTTAACTGGAAACTTTGTTAAAAAAAACAGTTGATAGGCTTGTTTTGTTTATCCTTATAATTTAGGCAGTAAGGAAACATCCCCTTCTATGCTTTCTCTATTCCACAGATGAAAGAAGCAGAATGAAGAGAATAGGTTATAGATCAGTTGGAAAACAATAATAATTACAATATCTGTAACAATTTTCCTTTAATTTTTTCAAAATCTTCCAAGAAAAATAAATCTGTTGAGAGGCATCAAACTCATGACAGGCGTCGAGAGTAAAAGCTGTGAATCTTGGCTGTAGATTTCAGTGCTAGTCACTAGGCTGATGCTTATCTATTCATATTTCAGGTGATTGATCTGTGAACTGCTCTTTCACACCATTACTATGCAGTGCAGGAACAACCTGGTATTTATAAATACAGTGTTTCTTACCTCTCAGAGTGAAGTTAGGATGTTTCAGTGTTTAGAGCAGCACCTGATAATCAGTGATGGCAGTTCCCACACCATTCCTTCTTTCCTGCTCGCAAAATGAATGAAGTGAATCTGTTTTTTAAACAAGGCTGTTATATTCTAAGCGTGTAATAACAAATACCTTTTCAGTTTCTTTTTTTCCTGCCTGTCTCTTTCAGTATATAACTCAGTCGATACTGAGTTCTTTCCTCACTGTGCTGAGAATTTACCACATGAAAGCATGTCTTGGCTTCTGTAATACCATATAAACTGATAGAATTAGCTTACCTGTGTATGTGTAGTAGATCATATCTTTCAGCACTTGAGGGTGATAAAGAAGAAAATTTGCAAGGCTTTTTTTATAAGTATTCCTTTAGTTTCATCTGAGGTATGCAGGATAGGGGCTTCTACACTGTGAGTCCATGAAAGTTAGGCTTTTTTTAAATGGATGTTAATTTTTCTAGCTTGCAGCCACCGCGTAAAAGACATAGGTCAATTTTGAAAATCTATTTTGAACATAAGAAGTTAAATATGCATTGTGTAGCAATTGCTTTGGGCATATGGCAAGGGAAAGGTCATGGCAGTGGGCTTCCCAGTGGTCCCTTTTGCATGCAGATACCCCTGAGATTGTTCCCGATGCTTTGCACGAAAACTGTCTTAGCATCTCGTGTGCCGAAAGGCCATGTAACGATTTAACTTGACTTTTTGGGAAAAGAGGTGAACAAAGACACAACTGAGCTGCATGATAGAAAAATCAAAGTTTCAAAAAGAACTGCAGCTGCGTAGGTATGGAAAGCTGTGCATTCATCAGTTTGCCACACCTGGTTGATAATATTGTCTGACGTCTACAGTCTGTGTCTTGAAGGTAGTTGCTAACTGTGATCACTGCAGGATCTTCCCCTCTTTGGGGTGCTTGGGAAGTTGTCTTTTGTTTGCTTCTTGTATGTCCCTCTAGTCAGACATACAATTTTAGTGATTCATCGTTTGGCTTTGCGTAGCATTTAGTAGTAAACAGTAGGTGATTTATTGCAGTCTCTCTCAGGACGCTGCAGGTTTCATCATCCAGCGTCTTTGCAGCAGCTGAGGGCTGTAACAGAGGAAGGAGCTACAATGGAGCTTTCTTCTTGAAAGTCAATAACATTTAGACACTGCTGAAAATCCTGTCCTTAAGTGATACGGTTTTCCTGCTCTGTATCGAAACATAACAAGACTAACAGTAATGAGAATGGATTGGTACACTGCAGCATTCCAAACAAAGCAAGTTAATGGTGGTGTTTCATTTTTTTGTAATAATATCTTGTGTATTGGCTTCCTGCAGGACTCTGCAAATAACTGTGTATAAGCAGTGAATTACAAACTTCTGTCACTATTCAGAGATGTTCAAACCCATTCAATTGCGTTGGACTGGAGGTTTTTAAACCAAGGGAATTCCACTGTCCTGGCACACTTGAAATCTACTTTTTATTAAAACCAAGAAGTATTAAGTAATATGCTTGATGTGAGATTAGCTATAGAAATTAAACTTGATTTTTTTTAATTTTCATTTTTTGAAGAATCAGCCAGAGAAAAAGTAATTTCTACCACTGCAGAAAATTTCTGGCAGTCAGAAACTTAGTTAAATGCAGAGGTTGTATAATATTTAACCTATCAACAACTAACTGACAGTTTAAGCTCTGATACTGTAGACGAGAAGAAAAAAAATGCAGAAAATTATAATTCCAGTAATTACAACAGTGTTGGATCACATAATAAACTTTTGACACTTTTATAGGAAATGTGGTATCTTAAAAGACATACAGCTGCAGAAATGAAGTTTAGGGTATGTTGACTGGAACAGATGAGTACCAGGAATCTTGAGAGGCACCAGAGCTATGAGCAGCCAATGGGATGCCCTTGTCCCAGAGCGGGAAGAGGATTTAGAAGCAGGAATTGGCAGGGCTCATTGATAGGGCTTTAACCTAGATTTGAAGGGGGAAGGGGTCAATAATTTTCATGCTTGCCTGTGACAAACAGTGGGACAGCACACCAGGGGCAGATGAATGGAGTTAGGGCTCTCAACTTGTTGCCCTGAGGCAAGCCAGGGACGATGCACTGGGACACCTCAAGGGAATCAAGGGGAAGTCACGCAGGAGGGTGACACAGCCAGCCCAGCTGAAGTGCCTCTATGCCAATACACGCAGCTTGGGCAATAAACAGGATGAGTTAAGGGCCACTGTGCTGCTGGAAAGCCATGACATAGTGGCTATAACTGAAACTTGTTGGGATGATTCCCATGACTGAAATGTAACGATAGATGGATGCGAGCTGTTTAAGAATGACAGGCGGGGGAGGAGGTGTTGCCCTCTACATCAGTGACCCGCTAGAATCGATTTAGCTGCATACGGGGAAGGACAGTGAGCCAGTTGAGAGTGTGTGGGTTAAGATTAAAGGGAAGACAGAGGAAAGTGATGTTACAGTAGGGGTTGCTACAGGCCACCTGAACAGCAGAACCAAGTGGATGAGGTCGTCCATAAGCAGATAGAAGTGGCTTCGCGTTCACAGGCCCTGATCCTTGTGAGGGATTTCAACTACCCTGACATCTGCTGGAGGGACAAGACAGCAAGGCATCAGCAATCCAGGATGTTCCTGGAATGCATGGTTGACAACTTCCTCCTCCAAATGGTAGAGAAACCAACAAGAAAAGATGCTATGGCTGGACCTTGTTCTCACCAACAGAAAAGGGCTGGTTAGCAACGTGAGGCTCAGGGATAGCCTTGGCTGCAGTGACCATGAAGCGATAGAATTTAAGATCCTCAGGGGAACTAAAAGGGTGTATTCCAAGCTTATGACCTTGGGCTTGGGGCATGCAGACTTTGATCGCTTCAGAGATCTGATGGCCAAAGTGCCATGGGACAAAGCCCTAGAGGGAATCGGGGTCCAGGACAGCTGGTCAGTATTTAAGGATCACCTCCTTCATGTCCAGGAGCAAAGTATATTGACAACGAGGAAGGCAGGAATGAATGCTAGGAGACCTGCCTGAATGAGCGAGGCGCTCCTGGACACACTGTCACACAAAAAGAGACTTCACAAGAAGTGGAAGATAGGACAACTAGAGTGGGGTCATATAAGGAAGCTGTCCAAGCAGCAAGAGACCTGGTTAGAAAAGCTAAAGCTCAGTTAGAATTAAATCTATCCAGGGAGATCAATCATAGAATCATAGAATGGCCTAGGCTGGAAGGGACTTTAGAGATCATCTTGTCCAACCTCCCCGCTAT
>NW_009717686.1:48867-67286 GCF_000703405.1 Apaloderma vittatum
TCCCGTGGCAACGCCCCCAGCCACACTCCTGGAGTCACAGAAGATAACGGCATGAGTTGCATGAAAGAACTGCCCATTGTAAGTGAAGATCAGGTTCGTGACCATCTGATGAACCTGAAAGTGTACAAGTCCATGGGACCTGATGGGGTACACCAACAGGTACTGAGAGAACTGATGGATGAGGTTGCTTAACCGCTCTCTGTTATATTCCAAAAGTCATGGCACTTCAGTGAAGTCCCCACTGACTGGAAACAGGGAACCATAATCCCAGTTTTCAAAAAGGCAAAGAAAGATGAAGCAGGAAACTATAGTCTCGCCTCCATGCCTGGTAAGATTATGGAGCACATCCTCCTGGAGGCACTGCTGAGTCAGAAGAATAACGAAGAGGTGATTGGATACAATCAACGCAGCTTCACCAAAGGCAAATCATGCCTGATGAACCTGATGGCCTTCTATGAGGAGGTCACAACATCAGTAGAGAAGGGAAGAGCAACTGATTATCCCTGTCCCGCACGACACCCTGGTCTCCAAGCTGATAAAATATGGCTTTGATGGATGCACAATTCAGTGAATAAGAAATTAGGTTGACAGCCACACTCTAAGAGTGGTTGTCAATGGGTCCATGTCCAAGTGGAAGCCAGTGGCAAGTGGATTCCCTCAAGGATCAGTACTGGGACCAGTCTTGTTTAACATCTTCGTCAGCGACATGGACAGTGGCATCAAGTGCACCCTCAGCAAGTTTCCTGGGTTTTGCTGTGTGGGGCACCTGGCACCCTGGAGGGAGGGAGTGCCAGCCAGAGGGACCTTGACAGGCTGGAGAGGTGGGCCCAGGCCAACCTCATGAGGTTCAACAAGGTCAAGTGCAAGGTCCTCCACCTGGGTGGCGGCAATCCCAAGCACCGATACAGGCCAGGCATGACTGGCTTGAGAGCAGCCCTGAAAAAATGACTTGGGGATACTGGTGGACGAGAAGCTCAACATGAGCCGTCAGTGGCACTTGCAGCCCAGAAAGCCGATCATGTCCTGGGCTGCATCAAGAGGTGCATGGCCAGCAGGCCGAGGGAGGTGATTCTCCCCCTCTACTCCAATCTCGTGAGACCCCACCTGGAGTACTGCATTCTGTTCTGGAGCACACAGCACAAGAAAGATCCGGACATGCTGGAGTGTGTCCAGAGAAGGGCCACGAGGATGCTCAGAGGGCTGGAGCACCTCTCCTGTGCAGACAGACTGAGACAGCTGGGGCTGTTCAGTCTGCAGAAGAGAAGTCTCTGAGGAGACCTTTTTGTGGCCTTTCAGTATCTCAAGGAAAGCTGGTGAGGGGCTTTTTAGGATGTCGGGTAGTGACAGGACTAGAGGGAATGGATTGAAGCTAGAGATGGATCGGTTCAGATTGGACGTTAGGAAGAAGTTCTTCCCCATGAGGGTGGTGAGACCCTGGCACAGGTTGCCCAGAGAGGGGGTGGAAGCCCCATCCCTGGAAGTTTTTAAGGCCAGGCTGGATGGGGCTCTGGGCAGCCTGATCGAGTGGGGGATGTCCCTGCCCATGACATGGGGATTAGAACTAGATGTTCTTTAAGATCCCTTCTAACCCTGATAATTCTATGATTCTATGAAGTTGGTAGACCTAAAAACACCCCCTAAAAAAGTAACATTGTGAAGGAGAGATGATTCTGCCCTCTGGGTATTCTAGTGGTTTAAGTATAAAGTCATAGAGAAATAGTATTAATTTCCTACACCCTTTGTGATAACTCTATAGTAACTATCACTAAATGTTTGAACTCCATCAAACTCTTGTAATGATGACTCCAGGTGCCCTTTGGATCACCATTTTTAGATGGAAAGGCTCTGGAGAGATCAGCAGCTATGTCTCTTTACTGTTTTCTGTGAGCATGCGTTTTTCTCATTCATTCCTGGTGAATTCAGCCAGTGACATGTTCTGATGAGGTTCACCCCACACATTTTCAGGTACTCAACAAAAGATATTGGAGGCACTTATTTTTTCCCCCTGTCCAAATTAGGGCAGTATGATAACTTTCTATTAAAAAAAAACAAAACAAAACAAAACCATTTGGAATATTATTGTGTTTTGGTGTTCTAAATTAAACATTGTTGTGTTTTGGAGTTCTCAAGCAATGTTCAGCCAATTCCGTATCTCTCTCTGGATGGCTGTCCTCCTCGCCTTAGTTTTCTTAATCAGCAGAGATTAAGCTCCTAAACTGAGCCTCTCAATAAAATACTCAAAAATAAGATGGGGTGGATACAAAGGATGTAGTACACATTTATTTCTGAATTATTTATATCCATTGAAATGTTAGATGAAGTCATTGGGCATAACCAGTCTCAGAGTTTCCATTTCATTGTTTTCTGTGCTGGCATGAAGCAACTATACAGCACATAGTAGATTTCCTTTTTACATAACTATTTTATTCTTGATTACACTGACTAAAATTACTAGGTAGTAATGAAGCTTTCTCTACGATATTAAGAAGAAGTATTATGTTTTAAGTACCATATTTTTAACCTATTGATTAGTTATGGAAGTTTCTTGAGGAGACGCAAAGACTTTCACCATCAGTAAAAGGTATGATTTCATTGTAGATTTACCTTGAATTCTTACTGAAATGTTCTCTACTCCATTACTGCCCACAGTTTCATAGAATTTCACACTTCTGTTTCATAGAAATTGACATATTTTAGTTTGGAAAAATCTCATGTTCTGTGCATAGATAACATCCTGGTTGGCTGAAATAACAAAAAAAGTACAGTAGAATTATGTGTATTTGAAAATATCTACTAAAAATAATAGTTCCATTCAGAACAGCAGACTAGAGGATTTTTTTTTAAAAAAAAAAAAATTCCAGGTGCTTGTCTCAGTGAGGAAAGGAGAAATTGTTTTTATCTACTAAAGCAAGGTTAAAGGTTACCTTTTTATCTCAAGTAATATCTATGGCCCTTAAAATGAAAGAGGGAACTTTTGCAAGAAAATAACTGCAATTTTTTCATTCCCAGCTCCGAGAGCACTGAGAGCTTTCAGATCTTGCTGTTTGTTAACTGCAAGTGCTTGATTCAGAGTGATGATAATACATAATTTTTTTTTAATATAGCTATTAGTTATACTACTGTACTGGCCTATTTTCTCTAACTTAATACTTCATAACAAACTTTAACATTTGGGGAGAGGGGTTTTATGGCAATTTAGGCAGATGTTTTGTTAATTTATGATCACTTGAAACCTTCAAAAAACATTGTATTTCATGCTAAGAGAGACTTTTATATTTCCAAAATGTTTTCAGCAAAAGTGTTTTTTCTCAGTTTGAACAGAATCTTAAACCTTTTCCTACAGTCTTTTAAGAATTTAAGTCTTATGATCTCATCAGCTATGAATTTAATTCTATTTTTCAGTGTTCTTCTTCTGTACTCTAAGCTTTCTTTGAAAATCCTTATCTAAAACAGAATGAAATGGGACAACTTAAAAGAGAAAGCAGTAGAAAAATAAGGAAGGAAGAAAATTTTCCCAAACCTAGATTTAAAGGAAGCATTTAGATTCTCAACATTAAGTGTTTCACTTCATGTTACTCTAACACACTATCAGTTACTACAGGTATAAATAGAAAACCACCACAGCCAAAAGTAAAATATCACTTTTTGTGAAATGTCTTTGCTTGAAGAGACTCAGATTTCATCCAGAAAGGGCTCTGTCAAGGCAATTTTAAGATGGTAATTCAAAACTATCCCTTGTAAGTTAACATCACTAAAATGCCCAACCTCCCTGCAGGCTAGGATTGTCTAATATAGGAATGTGAGAGTATCTGCATAGTTTATCACATGAAAATGGCATTCTTTTGAAACTCATAAAACTAGAAAGCTCTGTGATAGTGCTATAAAAGCCTTTGCTGTTTTTCAAAAATATTTTGACATATTAGTGTTGCCAATACCTGATGGAGAAAACGTGGGAGGTGAATCTTCATATTTTACAGACTGAGGATGTCATTCTTTGATTTAAGGCATGATATCTGCATACTGCTGCTATTATAATATTCTTCTTCATGGCAGAAATGAAATATTAAGCGTGATATCTGCCTTTGGTCAGATAATGCTATAGACTTGTCATCTCATTTGCATAAATTACCACATATGGAATATGTCTGTAAACCCAAGTCACTTCTATTCCTGAGGAAAAGTAGGGCTTATTTATTTTAATCTCACATTAGTTACTGTTATTAGAGTGGCACTTTAGTTCTAGAATTTCAGGCTTTGACTACCATGTTTTTGTCTTCAGTGAAGAAAAGAAGTAAATGGCCGTGTGTTTTGCTACAATTGCAGTTAAAAGGCAGGAGATGGTGGTATCAAATTGTTGTCAAATGAGACCAATTTCAACCATCTTTAGAGCTAAGTAGTCAATCAGTAGTGAAGATTTTCTAAATCAACAAGGATAATTTCAAATGGAAGTCAAGTGCCATCCATCTTGGTTCTCACCTAAAACCAGAGCTACCCTGTGAGCTGCAGGATATCCCTTCTTCAAAGGCTTATATTTTCATAATTCTGACTTCCCTCTTTGGTGTTTCACTGTCATTTTCTATTAGCAGTAAAGAAACAAATGAAATGACTCGGAAGACTGTGCGGCAATTTTATATACATACATTTTGTTTATTTTGTTTTGTTTCTTCCTCAAAACTATTAAGTTCTTAAGAATTCTCCAAGCTGTTCTAGGAATCCAGAGTTAATATGGAGAATAAACGTCTAATCTCATAATAGATTTTAAGTATCAGTTTTCAGAACTCATTCACAAAGAAGTGAGGTTTTCTACTGAAATGAATACTACTTTCTGCAACTCCATCGTGCTAACTATTTCTGAAGTGGTGCAATAGCAATTTCAAAGCGTAGTGCTGTATTTTAATAGCCAATTGAGATGGTTATAAAAATCCAGCACTACACATTAAGATCATTACCAAATTGCTTCAGCAATACTTACTGATGAGGCCGCTTCAGCAGAACATGATTCATCTTAATGAACTGTGACTGCAACAGAGCAAATGCAGCAGCACAGGAAAAGAAAGATGTGCAGGTAGGCTTAGATGACAAAAAGCTTAAGATTTTGTTTCAGGAGAAATAAGCTTTGGCTAACTTCTTTTTTCCAGTGGAGAAAGTAAATCTGTCTTCTTGGTTTTTACAAGTGCAGTTAAATGGCAAGAGATGATGATATGAAATTGTTGCCACGTCAGACCAAATTAACCCATCTTTGGAGTTAAGTAAAGCATTGACATTTCGATTGACAAAATCTTCTGTTTGTCCTTTCTGAATTAGGTTATAATTTTATTGTACTATCTAGTGGTCTAGATAGTTTCATCAGCTTTGACTAGAGGCAGAAAATGGACTGGTGTGCCAGTGTGATCTTGTTTATCACACTTTATCATAAGATATCAGTCTTTTTGCTGTGGTCAAAGTTACTTCTGTAGCTTTTGCTGAGAATTAAGACCAGTTAGCATGACTTACTACCTCCCCCCAACACTGTTCTTGTCACCTTGGCAGGTTTAACTTTGCAAATTCTCACTGGAAACTTGAGGGATGGAGTATGTTACATTTTCTTCTCTTTTCTTTATTAAAATCCTTTACCCAGAGGGAATTTAATTTCTGAGTAAGTAATAGGTGCATCTCCAGGTTTGGTTCATATGGTTTGCTTCTGGGTGAGAATAAGGCAGACAAACTTAAAAATTCTGTGTTTGATTTATCCTGTCCTTGTGGAAATGCTTCAAAGGAAGTTGCTTACTAAATGGATTTCCCAGCTGCATAATGATCTCTGGCACACTGCTTGAAAGTTTCTTGGAATATCTTTTGTCTTTGGCTTGTATGGAAAACTGTGATGTGTGTGCTTTGGGATGCTATTTGACACTGCTGCTTTTTCCTCTGTCATTTTAAAAAATTTCAAGGACTTGTCTCTGCCACTAAGGGCCTCTTTTTCTTTTCTTTTTTTTTTTTAAATCTTACCAAGTATTACACAAATTCTTGATGAATCTTGGCCAACCTCTTTTTCAATTCTAAATTTTCCTCCTGAACAAATGTTATGTAATTAAACTAAGTCTCATAATTTTGTCATTACAGCATGCCTTTGTACTCCTTTTTTTCCCTTAGATTATAAATTTCTGGGTCAAGGAATAGTTTCCTGATTTCCCTCCCCATTCTAGAGTGCTGCATAAGAGTTAAAAGGGAAATTACAGAAGAGCCCTTTCATTATTTTTGCCATGGCTGTTTTCATCAGGCCAACAAGAGAGAGAGGATATGCAGCAGAGAGTGTAGCAGAGTGTTAATTGTCTCATCAGTATTTCCAGATACACAGTAAATCAAAAGATGGGGAAGCAGAATCGTGTCATTTGCAAAACTACTGGGCTGAGTGTGGAAAGAACTCCTTTTGTAGACAGGAGGCTGATACCTTTTTCCCTGTTTTCTTAGTGGACGAGTGAGAATTTTCTAGGGAACGGTAGTTTTCTTGACCTTTTTTCACAGCCTATAGGTTTCCTGCTTTAAATTCCTTGGGTTGGTTTTAGAGAATGATTATGCTTGCTCTTTCAGCATTTTAATAAATAAATAGTTATATGACAGCAGTTGCTGTGAGCCTGATGTTACATCCCGATGCAACAGAAGATACAGTGAAGCTTTTAGGGTCCTGTGTGAAATACGTTCATTAACAGGACATCTATCATTTGCAACTGAGTAGTCTGGAAATCCTTACATTTGCCTCTTTGCAGATCTTCATTATTTTTTTCAATATAAAGCCAAATGCGCAGATTAACCAGGTGAAATTACAGAGCAGTGATTTAATCCTTTATTGTTCAGTTAATTATCTATGTTGCAAGAAGTGTCTTCTTGACAATTTTTTAGATGTCCAGATCTTTCTCAAGAAATCTGCAGTCTGGTAGACAACACTCATCAGCAAAATATTGCAGTGCCATGAGAAGCACCTTTAAAAGAATAAATTGTTTTTAATTATTTTTTTTTAATAGCTTGGGAAGCTGTAGCTATTCATTTTTCCTTGTGTTCTTGTCTGGTTTTTTCTCTGTCATCCTAAGCACAGGCAGTTTATTAAGTCTTTTGAGAAAGGCATTAGAGATTCTACAGTGGTGGGATGACAAAGCTGGTTGAAGCTTTAAAATTTCAAGTGGTCTGCAGCCTATTTAAAAAATATTAAAGATTTTCAATATTATTCTTTTGTTTCCACAAGTTGGAAAAAAAGAAAAACACAAAAGGGAAGGGGTTACGTTAAAGCATCTCTGAACATCCAAAGGCAATAACTGCCTTAGTCAGAACAGATACTAAAGGGATTAATTTCAGATAGTTATTTGTCTGACTACTTCCAGTACTATATCTTAGTCCTTTCTGCAGGACTGTCATCCTCACTTGGCTTTCAGTATTCAGAAGCCTAGCTGAAGTCATAGTCATCCTTAATGAAAACAAAAGAAAGAATGCAACTTGGGTTCTTTTTAGATGACACCTAAAAGTGGTAACCAGATCTCAATATGGCAAAAAGAAATTTCCCTAAAGTGTTTTAGCTTTAACCTACCATTTGTTATTTTAGACCACTTGTGCAATAGCTTTGAAAAGCTGCTTTTCCTTCATCAGCTAATAGGTGGTTTTGTTGTTTTGTTTCTTTAAATATGATATTAATATTCCTAGAAATGGCAGCCTTTCTTCCATGGTTTACATGGAAGAAGATCCTTTGCCATTTGCCACGAAACAAATGGTCTGTGTAGGTGACCACATTTTCCAGTTGTGCCATCTCTAAGATATGAGGCCAAGAAGTCCAGGCCCTGGGACTCTGGCAAACAAACTTTCTGTACATGTGTCGAATCAGTGATGTACAAAGGGCAGCAGATTTGGGCATGTAGCAGAGGTTCCAGTATTGCGGACGTGGTGAGATCAAGCTTCTTGCAGAAGCAAAGTACAGTCTTGCCATGCTAAAAACAACAGACAGTTGCTCTTCAACTCCATTTCAGTGGGCAGTAAAGCCATATGAATTGTGAGAGAGCATCACTTCTTCTTTTTTTTTTTTTGCTCCCAGAGACTCATTTTAAGGGTTTATTGTTGTCACTTGGGACAATGACAAGCTGATCTGTTTTTCTCAACCTGAAGCATTTGGTGTGCTTGGTAGTTGAAAAACAAAAAAAAATCCTATAATCTCTTCCCAGGTACATTTTGGCTGACTTTATATAAGAAAGGCAAGGAGAAAGTTTATTCTTTATGTCTTTATTGTCTCATTTCTGAGACAAATATGACTCGGAAAGTTTAAATAAAGTAAATTATATCTATGAAGGGAACCTCCAGTGAAACCAGAAACACTAGCTATTATATCCCTAGTATTCAAAGAGTAAAAAACTCTGTATTTTTTACCCAGGATGCTGGTTTCTGAATTTTGAATAGTGATTTATGTGAACAAATAAGAAGCCTACTCTTGATTCCTTAGAAAGGATTTTGTTCCAGTCATTATCTTTGACAGGAAAAAACAGTTTCAAAGCAAGATCCTAGAGCTGGATGAAATGTATAAAAGGATATAATGACATAAAAAGTCTTTAGGATATGATAAACGATATGTTGCATAATCTAAAAAAACAACATCCTCAAGGCACACTTGACGTTTTTATTTTGGAAAGTGGTATTTGCAAATAGGGACGTAATGGATTTTTTTTCACTAAACCATGCTCTGATTTTTGTTTGTTTTACTACTTATGAAAATAAAGTGTAGGATGTCTTATAAAATTAATGAAAAGACATATTAGCCACTCCAACAGAGACACCTGAAAAGAAGAAACATAAAATTGCAACAAATAGTTTATATGAAATTATTTTGTGTATGCACATTTACATTTTATATCCTGTAACTGAAAATTGAATTCAGTGCAGATCTAGGCCAGGGTAAGGTCTTATCCATAGACTGTAGGTCAGATATGTATAAATTCTAAATTCTAATTATTACAGAATTCTGTAGCTAATTTTTCTGAGAGCTATTCTGAAATAATGCTTTTAAATTCTTTCATAGCACATCACATCCCCTCTACAATGCAGTGAAAATAATTGTAGTTTAGAGTTGGGCTTTGTAGTTACAGATAGATGCTGAGATTATAAGTGTTTTCAAGGCAAGATAAAAAATATGCCTAAGTTTTTGCTGGCATTAGTTTTCACAGAAAGGTCATCTGTGATAATGTCACTGTCATGATTAAAACCAACAACAGAGTGACAAGACCTCACCCTCAAATGAAGAAGGAACAGGCTTGGCAGCACTTACAGAAACTAGATATATTTACACTTGCAGATCCTGACGGTCTAGATCCCAGACCACTGAAACTTAGCTGATGAAATCTGTGTGCTGACAATGGTTGGTCTTGAACATCCGTGTCAGGAAGGTAAAGTGAAAAACTAGAAAGTGTAAGCAGAAAACTCATCTTTGTTGAAGTGGACAAGAGAAGGCAAAGGACTATACAGCCACCAGTTTGCTTTCAGAACCCCAGAAGAATAGTGGAACAAATAGAAAATCTCTTTATAACCACCTAGAAAAAGTCTGAAGAGTAGTGATTCCCAGAGGATGCCATACTCTTTTTCACATTTTTCTCAGATGACACCATGTACTGAGAGGGTTTAAAAAACAAACATGTAATTCAGCAGGGATGGCTGCAAGGTACTTTCAACAGAAATAAGAAGATAAGAAGATAATCTACTGAATAGTGCTTAATAGAAAACTGTTGGAAAAAGAATCCCTTAGAAGAGTATCTGGAACTTTTTAGCTGTAGCATCTTGTCTGTTACATATGCTGTGATGAAACATTCAGATAATGTATTGGGATTTATAAATTGAGGTATGTTTTATAAGATATATGATCAATTCTTTCATCTTTCACAGGTAAAGCTTTGAGCTTTCCACTTCAAGAAGGTTATAGGCCAGTTGGAGGAACTCCAGGGGAAAGCAGTAGAAATGATCGGAGATTTAGAAAGCATATCATGGAAGGAAAGAACAAGTGATCTGAAGTCATTTATCTGAAATACCAAAGACTTAGTGAGGGTTTATGGGCCCTGATAAAGGTCTTCTTGCCTCACAGCACATCTTTGAAGAGTGAGTTTGCTCTGTGTGCCCCCTAGGGAGGATGTGGAACAAAAATTTAATGGATAGATTATGGTAAACAAGACTTGCACTGGATTTAGGATGAGTGAGGGTTGTGATGTGATAGAAGGTCACCAGGTCTGTAGCATGGAAAATATTTGTGTGCACCAGTCAGTCACTTGTTAGCCATGATATAACTATAATCAGTTCTGCTTCAGGTCGAGAAGATAGAGTAAACGATCAGTTGAGTTTCTTCCAGCACTGAGATCCAGAGATCACAAAATTTTCTCATTTCACTGCAGTGTAAAGACAAACAGTTGGCATAGGGTTATTTAAATCCTGCACCTGCAGAAATAAAGAAGATGTCTTCCAGAAAAAATACACTAGCATTTCCTTTCCTTGTCATCAACAGTAATTTAGTGTTTTTGATTTCCCTTTTCTTTGCTTTACTTGTGACTAGGAGGGATAAAAGAAATTTAGAAAGTGCTCCACGTGTGAAAATAAATAATGAATATTAGAACAGATAAACTGCAGTCTCAGTCTGCATTTGTTTATTCATATCCAGATAGGATTTCTCTGACTTCAACTTTTCTGTTGCTCAAGCCAGGATCATGCTCCTTACTAACAATTTGGTCAGGTGGGTGGCTCATTCTTCACTAAAGACTGTTGTCACAGCAGGTTTCAATATTTGGAGGCCAGTGAAGACTCTTTTGTTTTGCACCGCACTAAGGCTTTTAATGTTAAGTCTTGACACTTTTGTCTCCAGCTCTAGATAAGGCTAGATTTCTCTACTGCTAAAAACAGTCTTTTTGGCTTTGCGTTCTGCATTTGTGGGTCTGCTGGGATGAATATTTTCATCTATATAGCTGCCTAAATTTCCAAGGCATGTCCAAGAAGTGATCTGTGAATAAGTCAACATGTTAGTACATTCATTCTTTCCCTTTTCATTTTTTTTCAGATTGCTACAAACAACATTCCCAGAGACTGAGACCTACACCCTACCTAGGGCATTGCAGGGAATTTCAGAGGTTGTTATTACTTGAAATAGCTGATGGCGAGGTCATGTTAATAACCCTCTGGACAGAACCCCTGAAGGAGTTAATAGCAGGGCCTTACGTTATGCTATATCCCCTGCAGAGCCCCGATGAAAAATATCAGTGCAACTCTTGCTCGGAGAAAATCTGAAGTGTAATTCAGGCTGAATCACATTTAAGCCTTATACTTTGAGTCTCAAGACTTCTAAGCACAAGCTCTTAGAAAATGTTTCATGGTCTGTGACCAGTCTGAAAAAGCCTGTATTTCTGAACGCAGAATTCAAATATGAATTCTTATTATCTTTCTAGTAATGTATACTAGAGTACAATTCACTTAGCAAATATTTAGCATAGTTTCTGAGAAATCATATGATCATTGACTCATAGAAGAGTTTGGGTTGGAAGGGACCTTTAAAGATTATCTAGCCCCTGCAGTGAACAGCGACATCTCTAACTGGATCAGGTTGCTCAGAGCCCCATCCAGCCTGACCTTGATAGTTTCCAGGGAGGGGTCTTCTCCCATCTCTCTGTGGAACCTGTTCCAGTCTTCCAGAGCCCCATCCAGCCTGACCTTGATAGTTTCCAGGGAGGGGTCTTCTCCCATCTCTCTGTGGAACCTGTTCCAGTCTTCCAGAGCCCCATCCAGCCTGACCTTGATAGTTTCCAGGGAGGGGTCTTCTCCCATCTCTCTGTGGAACCTGTTCCAGTCTTCCAGAGCCCCATCCAGCCTGACCTTGATAGTTTCCAGGGAGGGGTCTTCTACCATCTCTCTGGGAAACCTGTTCCAGTGTTTCTGGAATTTCTTGCTTATATCTAATCAGAATCTTCTTGCTTATATCTAGTCTGAATCTACCCTCTTCTAGTGTATAAACCATCACTCCTTGTCTTATCACTACAGGGCCTACTAAGAAGTCTGTCCTCATCTTTCTTATAAAGTTACAAGTGTCTGATCTTATTCTTTTAATTCCCAGAGAATAGAGAATGCTTCTCACTAGCAAACAAAACATTTTTGTTTCACTTTTTTTCTTGGAGTACTGCAAGAAAATATCATCAGTAAACTGAACGAAGGTACCAAATTACAATTTCAGGATCACAAAAAGAGTCAAATCAAAGTGCAATGACTCATGAACCCATATTCAGAGTGTCTTCACCTTATTACTACTGTTCAGTAAGCACCATCTCTTTTCTTTCTCTGTATGACTTATATACTTGTAAACTTCTAACATCAGTGTTCTGTAAATTGCTTTATGTAAAAAAAACCAACAAAATTGCTTGTAAAATCGTGTCTTGATTTCTCTGTACTTTTAAAAGAGGAAGTAACTGAATGGATGACAGATATTTATGGGTTGACTGCAAATAGATAAGAGGCTACAAGATGAACTTTGATTTCATTTTATATTTTCAAGCTTCAACATAATTGGCAGAGAGCTTTTCAAGAAAGTATTTCTGTTCAGCTTTGTAACATAGATAAGAAGATAAATGCTAAATTCCTCTCATCAGATGGAGGATGAACAAAAGAAACTGATGAGTCTCTCCCTGACATTTATGGTTGTTAAACAGATCCTAAACTGACAGACTGCTCCTTCTGTCTCCATGACAAATTATTACATATTTGTCTAGAAGAGCCATCCACCTTAGAAAGCAGTGACCCAGCTGCACTCAGTTAAAGATATATCACATAGTGTTACACAAAGCAAATAACTATTGTAATTCATGAACAAATGTTATCTCATGTGTCAAGTCTGTAATTCTTAAGAATTAATCTGGATCAGCAAAAAAGGTGGGAAAAGCACATAACTTAACATAATACCGCGACTTAAAAAATTTAACATCTCATCAGAAAGTAATAACTACCTTACAACAGACCTTGATGTGCACATTTGCTTTAAAAACTGCTTTTTATTTATGTTATTAGGAGGTGAAGTAACTTGTGCTGCTGTCAGTAATTACCGTAATTTGTGCAGAAAATTATGTAAGTACTAATTGTTAATGACAGACAAACTGTGATTGACTGTCAGCATAAATTTGGTTCCTAGGCCTGAAACAACTGGTGTGTTTTGTGAACCGCATTTCAGCGTTTGAACCTGAGTTACTATAAAATGTAAAAATAATAGCAGATTGTTTGGATCTTGTCAGTACAGTCATTCCCCGTTCCTTTAACTCCCTGCTTGTCTCTCAGCACTGCAAAGGAACCGTGGAACATTATTTTTGTTTCTTTGTCCAAAAGTTACATGTTTGAATTTATGTGGCAACAGAAATCAAACAGGATCAAGTGAAATTTGAGAGCATAAACAGTGGGTGAAAGGGAAAAAATACCTCCAAGATTTTGTTGGAATTGTCTAATGAAGGGAGAAGATAGTCAGGGAAAGGGAACTAGTTTTACTCTCATGAGATGCTGATCCCATTTCCAGATACTTCTCAAAATGAAAACCTTAGAGGGCTGATTATGGGTTACATATTAAAGGAAAATGGCATTTTTAACAGGAGGTACAGTTAAAATAAATACTGCTATAAAAGTATATTTATGGTGATGAGGCTAATTGCCTTAAAATCTTTTGAAAACTAAACTAAAACTAAAAAAGCTCAGTTGAGATAATTTTGTTTCCCACTGCTTTCAACCCATGCGAACCCAAAATCATGCTCAGCTGCTGGCTTGTCTTTCTGCCATCTCTGTAGATGCTGCTGAAAATGCACCTGGTCTGTGATTCAGACTAATTTGTTTTGGTTTTCATGTCATTTACAGCTTGTCCATCCATTTGGCTAGAAAATCTTCAAAGCTAGTGCAAGGCAGGCAGTGGAAAAGTGTGGCCAAAGGCAGGGAGCAGAGCAGAGTTCTATCTTTTGGCAGTAGTGAGGCTTTAGATCAGCATGTGACAATCTTAAAAATGCACCCTTCAGCCCCCCCATCTGGCTTTTTCCTGCTCATTAGGACAACTGGTTGCTTAGAATCATGGAATGGTTTGGGTTGGAATGGACCTTTAATGATCATCTGGTTCCATCCCCTCCTGCCACTACATTTTCCACTAGACCAGGTTGCTCCAAGCCCCATCCAGCCTGGCCTTGAACACTTGCAGGGATGTCTTCTCCGTCTGTAGTTGTAGTCCAGTTGATTTTCACCCAAGTGAAAGAAAGGGAAAGGGTGAGAATGGGATAAAAAGAAAAATCCTGAAAACCTCTTGCTAAGAAAAATGCTGGTAATGCAGAGAAAACCAGAATGAGAAAAAGGAGTAGCCTTTAGTGGTCCATTCACATCCCATTCTGCCATACAGCCCTTGTGCTACCTTAAACAATATTCCCTGCAAGATGCAAATCATCCTATCACACAGGCAGCTGGCCAGATGATGTCTACGCTAATCAAAATCAAATTCTGATTTGTAGAGACTCTGGATGTGAGGACTATTTGTCCTTGTGGGTGCAACAAATATATGCAAAAACTTCCTGCCTGAACAGGAAGGCATCGTGCATGCGCAGCCTCAGGTGTAGGAATATGCAAACCTGGCATGGAAATGGGAGAAAAGACATTTCAAAAATCAGGTTGTGAGTAGTTAGTCCTGCTCCTAAGTGGCAGATCTTGGATTTATTTGCTTTACATCACTAATATTTTATTCTTTAAAAACATAATTTGACTGTTTTTAACATGAAATTTTTAGATTTGGTGTATCGTGCAGCTTTTCCTAAAAGAGCTGAACTGCTTACTATAATTCAAAGGATTGGCAGGATATGAAATAATTTTCTCTTTCTTGCACTTATGCTAGTAGAATTGTGACAGAGTGAATTATGATTTTCAGCAAACTTGAATCCTCGTTGATGCTTTAAAAGTTAGCTTATTGTAAACAATTGGGAATACTGCTTTATCTTTTCAAGATAAATTTTAAAACGTTCTTGAGAATTCCTGTTGTGCAATTAGGCCACAGCCTGTCGTCAGTGCTTTCTGGGAAATGTCTTCCTAATAAATTTGAATAAATGTAAAAATATAGAATAAACACAACTTCTAATGAGGCTCGGAATGTATTTTCCTAGCTTGCCGTTTCTTTTCTTTTCAACTAGATCTGAAGGGAGTGTATCTTTAGGGATAAATATATGCAGGCAAAAAGTTCATAATGGGAAAATCATTTAACTGCAAAACAGAAAAGAAGGGATTGTTTTCATTTGCATGTTAGAAATTTTTTTTACAAATTTCTACAAATAGCAGTGTAATTTAACAAGATGTGTTTTCAAGGTTTTATTAAAGATTACAGAAAGATTAGCTTTGCTGTTATGATAATGGAAACCCAATGCTTTATCTACTGTACCTACAGCATGATTATTTTTAAACAGCCACTCACTTCCTTGTGGGTATGTTAACATTTGCATCATAATCTCACTTTCCCATCATCTCCTCTCTGGCTGGAAATGTAAACAGGTTTTTTTAAGTGAAAGTGTGTAACTCTGTGTCCTGAGAACATATTCCTTTCTTTCTTCTTATAGCCCAATAGATTCAATGGCAATGTTTCTTTTCAATGACCAAAACCAGTAGATTTTTTCCATATTCTGGGCCCTTCTGTGTTTCTGACTTTGATGGTCTCATATGATGTTGATGAACCCCTTGTATCCAAAGGAAAAATGTAACCCATTGCATTCCCCTCCCTCCTGCGAAGGAGGTGGGGAGCTTGCTGGGACAACCCAGCACAGAGCTGATTTAGAACAGGTGTAAGGAGCTGTAGGTAGTGGTATGGTAGCCAAATTTTAAAATGACATATGCTTCCCAATGGTATGGATAACAGTCTGTAAAATTTGAAATGGAGACTGCAAACCTGCCTAGGCATTCTTAGTCAAAGGTACAGCAATCAGCCTGCCATCACTGCCTGCTGAATCACTGCCTGTTGGATCTCCAGCCAGCAGCTGCTATCACAGTCTCTCTTCCATCGAGTTTTAGCTCTCTGCCATTCTTCCAAGACTTTAGTCTTTCAGAGAGCTGTTGGGTTGATATGAACGTACATATACACCAGTGTATTAAAGACCTTTTATTCTCTGTGCGATCATTATCTCTGTTCTCTCTCTCACACCAAGCAAGGAGCAGGAGCAGACCTCTGCCATTTCTTCTGCAATGGGATGCACAGTACAATTGTTTTACTATAATGTTTAAAATTCTGATTATTTTATTAAATTAAGAATGGTTACAGTTAGAACTATTTTACTGAAATTTATTTTTAAAATAATTGGAATTTGCAGTGTTTAAAATTTATGTAGATTAAGGCATGATTAAGGGATGAAAAATTCTATTCTTCTCTTTTTACTGAAAACTCTGACTAAAATCTGCCTCCACATGAAAAAGTTCTAAAACATCTCTCACCGAGGTTATGGAAGGATCCAGTCCCTCAGACAGATGTGTCAGTGTTGCCATGCAATCAGTGCTTATTTACAAGGAAAGGATGGTCTTTGCCTGCTGTGTAATTACAACTGTCAAACAGCATCCAGTCCCAGTGTCTCTCGTGAGTTAGCATCTCTCATGAGTGTGCTGCCCATACTCTGTGGAAGTGTTGTGTGTGCTCTCCTGTCTGATCCTCAGTAGAGGCTCCTCTGAAGTCTGGTATCTCTGTTGGTTCAATAGTATAGAAAGGTGATGCACTGGCAGCCAGAATGTAGGGATTAATGGAAATTAGGACTATAAAAATGGCTGTGGGCAGCAACAAAAGAACTGTGTAACAACTGCTGGATGGATAGCTGAAGGCATGAGTATATAATGACACATAACATAAAGGGGACAATAATTTTCTTCTTGTGTAAGGTGGTTTCAGAGAATATTCTTCTTACCTGGTGGCACTGTACATCATTTTTATTCTATCTGACATCAGCTGGGAAATAAACAAAACCACTAGACATTTCTGCAAAAAAATGTCAAAATAATAAAAAAGATGCTTGAAGATTTTAACCCAAGGCCGTTAGAAAGAACCACTAGATAAGAATAGGCTGTCACATCCCACCAGTAAGGGGGAACAAGTGACTTAGCTTTGTGATACACCAACAGAGTGGACAATGATGAGACAATTCTCAAGGCCCATACACAACCATTTATTTATTTGTCACAACATATAAATCAGACTCACAATAATCAGTTTTAGTTAAATGACACATTAAGGGCAGACAATATACTACAACCTAATGATAACCAGGAAAAGACTAGGCGTACAATAAGCTACATCAAGCTGCATGTTACTTAATGATAACAAGGAAAAAGGAAATATAACAACTTCTAACAGGCGGTATTATACTTAACTACAAGAGACTTAAGCATAAACTAAGCAAGCAGTATGATACACCTTGCATTACTGAAGGAGAAAGGAGAAAGGGAAAGAAAGAGAGAGGAAAGAGAGGGGGAGTGAAGGTGAGGGAGGAAGAGAGACAGAGATCACCAGTCAAGGTTCCTGTGTTGGTCCCACCCACAAGAGTACAAGGATCTTTTCTTCTTCTCCTCCTGCACTTTTCCGGGTGTCTTCGTCTCAGTCTACATGCTGCTTCTCTTCCTCTGACTGCTTTCTTTTGTCTCTTACTTCAACCATTTCTTGTGTCTCATGTCCCTCATTTACACACACTTTTCTGCAGTGTGTCAGGTAGGGGATCAAGGCACTTCATTGTTTTCAATAATCCTCATTAGCATGTGCAATTGCTCTGTCTCCTTGGGAGATGTGCTACAAGACAAGGCCATCCTGCCTCCGCAAGATTCCTGATATCATGCATATATTCTGTGCCAGGGCTGTTTGAGGCATCTGTTTATCAGATCCCCTCTACCACATTCCATTTGGCACTTATCACTTTGCCACACAGGACGAGACACCAGTATTGGTTTTGACCAAGCTGGTGGCTTGTAGAATCGCAAGAAATGTTTAAGGCAAACATTCAAACACCTGTCCACTACATAGGCTCAGTTAGATCTGTGGAGGCTTGGGGTTTTTCGTTAGGAATATTAGTTAAAGTTTTATGAATCATACTGTACTTTAGACTGACTTTTTCAACTACAGAACAAAACGTAGTAAAATTTTATTTCTCTAAGACCTTCTGGTATAAGCTGTCACACAAGTTAAGAATAAGAATTGTCATAAGAAGTCACTCAGATAAACTGATATTTGAATCTACCCCTACAACACGAAGGAGATGAGAGAAATAAAGTGACATTTCCTGTGTTTGGAATTAATGTTTTCTTATGAATTGATTCATGGGATAAAAAATAAAAACAGAAAGAGAGGGCTCTTTTTGAGAAAGATCAGTCCCTTCTTATCACATTGTATAATTATTGTGAAACATATTTTATTTTTTCTCTTAGAA